>NW_015387146.1:330786-379035 GCF_001527695.2 Protobothrops mucrosquamatus
CTTCCTTCCTTCCTTCCTTCCTTCCTTCCTTCCTTCCTTCCTTCCTTCCTTCCTTCCTTCCTTCCTTCCTTCCTTCCTTCCTTCCTTCCTTCCTTCCTTTTGGTTGATTTATATTGTAGGCACTGCTATATCTATGTTAGTGTAGCCAGGCTGTGAAATTGATAGCTGTAGGTTCCTGATTCTTCATTCAGAAAGAAACACAGAGTAAATTTCCTTTAGGGGGAAGACAGATAGGTTTCTGATAATACTCAGCTTAGACAAAAGAGAAATTGCAATAAATGTTTCCTATGGCTAGGTGATTATTTTCATTTACTTGTATTATAATCCACCTTTTGCTAGCAGAGCTCTAAGGCAACTAAAGTAAAACCAATTAAAAGCCATGCATCGAAAGAGTGAAATGCATTTAGAATGTCAATAAAGTTTTCCAAATGAGGTTTAACATCACCTTGTGAAAAATAAATACCAATAAAGAAAAAAAAACCACAATGTTACTCTATCCATGTTTTGGTCTGCCTTACTGATTCATATTTGTTAATATGAACTCATAAAAGATCTATCAAAATAGTTGAAATTTTAGGTTGTTACGATGGCAGTTCTCCGTGATTTGAAAAATGTTTTTTTCCAGCATATCATCTGGAGATATGCAATCTTTTACTTCTTTATACATTTTACATTGTCGGCTGTTGCTTATCTGAACTTGTTTTTCTTCTTTTAAATATTTTATTATCAGTCCAGGTAACATAACTGCATGGAGAAATAAAATTTGCTGTTTGATTAATTTACTCTACCAACCTTGATTGGGATATTGTTTCTTCCTTGTTTGTTCCTTTTGGACCAATAAGTAGTAGTGCTGGTTCCTTAGTGGAAAGACTACATGAGACTAAATAAGACTACTAATAATTGTAAGTGAAATGCCAATTTCTTTATTTTTATTTAATTTGGAAAATTTATATTGCTGCTCATGACAACTCAAGGCAGTTTACAGGAAATAAAACAACACTATCAAAGAAATAAAAATAATAATAATAAAAAAAAATAACCTCCCCCCCTTGTTGCTCTTTGTAACGCACCAAACCAAGACTGCTTGAAGTATGAAGAATTTGATCCAAATAGATGAATAAAGAGGGAAGGGAAAATAAAGAAAGAAAAAAGATGCCTACGTTAACAAGTTCATATAGAGTATAGTTGTGGAAGTTGCATAAAAAAGTGGTCTTTTGAACTGAAAAAGGTAATAAAATATTTATAGAAATATAGAAATGGAAACCTTTATATAAATCATGGCAACAAATATATATATATATGATACAGAAAGAAATATTTTGAACATACACAACAGAGTAAATAAGCACCATTACACTTTGCAAATTTATGATTGAACTTGATTGAAGCACGTCTCACAAAAACATGAATAACAATTTAGTTATCCATCAGCTATATATTTCCTCTGTCTATATGTAATGTTCTGTCCCCTATAAAATGCCGCTTGATGAATGAAGCCAGGTCTTGACCCTAAAATCTTGGTGGGAATATTCTCCATTACCTCTGACTTTTCTACTCTGAACTTAGACTCAAAATGGAGTCAGTCAAGAAATACTTTAACAGCCCCCAAGTCTGTCCAGGTATCAGTGCTATCTGTGTCAAGAGTGAAAAGATAGAGAAATAAAGGAAA
This sequence comes from Protobothrops mucrosquamatus, assembly GCF_001527695.2. Lineage (NCBI taxonomy): Eukaryota > Metazoa > Chordata > Lepidosauria > Squamata > Viperidae > Protobothrops > Protobothrops mucrosquamatus. The sequence goes on from NW_015387146.1 coordinate 332,456, forward strand.
GCCAGATTGTTTGCAAAAATGCTTCTGCTATCAGATTGATCAGTGCCGCATGTTTCAGTGGTAAACAGGGCCTTTCAATATAAATGAATTCAGTCAGTATTGGTTGGCCTTCCTCTGCAATTAAAATTAAGAAGGAGGACTTCTAAGTCAGAGTGTCCAACCTTGGCAACTTTATGGTCTATGGACTTCAGCTCCCAGAAATCCCCAGCCAGCCATGTTGACTGTGGAATTCTGGGGGTTGAAGTCCACAAGCCTTAAAGCCACCAAGATTGGGCACTCCTTCTGTAGACCTCTCATTTTAATCTAAGGCTTGTTCTTCAGCTTTAAAATCCACAAGTCTTAAAAGTTGCCAAGATTGGACACCCCTATTTTAAGTGCTGGAAAAACGTAATACAATGATGCCAACCCTTGTTTAACTTTCTGGAAAGACTAGTTTTTGTCAGTGCTTTGCCATTCAACTTTCAGAGCTTATACAACTCTGTCTTGTTACACAGGCTGGTTGTTTTTACTTTTTTTTTTTTTTTTAGCCTATAGACTTTGCAGTAACTGCTGCTCCTCTCTTGTGTTTCAGAACCTTAGTGGGGACACAACAAACACTTTAAAAAAAAGTCATCCTATGAGACAAAAACATCTTTAGAATGTGTACGTCCCTAAAATACACGTTTAAATGAATACTGGGTAATGGCTCGCTAAAGCCAGAGGGTGCTTAATTTAGATTCCATTTGTTAATTCTATAACCCTTATTCAAGCTCCGTAAGAATTATGTAACTGTTTCTCATATTAAAGGCAATCCAAGTTCATGTCAGTTCAGCTCAAATGGAGGCAAAATTCCTTACGTTTGCTGAATGGCCCAATGAAGCAAATGAGTGAGTATTTCCTGATGGACTGCTATTTATGTACTCTCTGAGTCATGATAAACCATCCTTTTTATTAAACATGGCATGTTTGCTCAAAGTAAAACGGCATCATTCTGCAATCCCCAGAAGGAGAACAATTGTGAGTTTTCTACATATATAACAACGTATTCAAAGTTAATGTTGCGGAATGGAGGTTAAAAATTATTTGACTATACCATTTTTTTTAAAGATAATGTTTTTGTGTATATACTTTAAAATATGTCCTTGAAGGTTTTTTTCCCCCCTCTGTTTTATATTTTATTGTTGTCAACTTCCTGAAATGCTCAAACCAAAGAGAAATAGGTCATTAATACTATTTATTATATTATTTCACCATACTTGGCTTTTGGTTTTACAAATTTTATTAATTTTCAAATAAACAAATTCTTAATACAAATATGGTGCACATCATTAAAAGAAGAATACCTATTAAATATCATATTTTCAGAGGTGATCGGCAGTCCCCCCCCCATCCACCCTCTCTTTCACCCTTCCTACCTACTTCCCTCTGCCATACTTGGCTTTTGATCGGCTTATGCTTCCCCAGAAAAAGCAGGCTCTCAGTTTGGGAATTCTCATGGATTCATGGCTCCTGCTCAAGTCTGTGGCCAGAATAGCATTTGTATAATTTCTGCTTATATGCCAGTTTTGACGTTACTTGAGGATGCACTGAAGATAATCTCTTATGCTTTTGTCATCCTTAGGTTAGAATAGTATAAGTTGCTCTATGTGGGGTTGCTCTTGAAGACCACCTGGAAACTTGAACTGGTCCAAAGACAGTGGCCTGTTGGCTCAGTGGTCAGTCATGATACTGTCATGATCTACTTCAGCTGAAGGATTTGAACAGGTCACAAAAAGGGTTCCAAGTGTAATTCAGTGTATTGGTTATTAACTAAGAAGATCAATATGGCTTGGATATCTTAGGGCCACCTTTCGCAACAATTTCTCCCTATGCTACTTGAACAAATAGACAGTGCTTTCTACTAACAGTTTGCATCTACAGAGGATGTAGCGAGAGGGGTTCAGCTCTCCTCAGCTTGCCCCCTAAGACATGGAGGGTTCCACCCCTTGTGGTCTTCTGCTAGGAAGTAAAAAACCATGGCTTTTCCAGTTGACCTTCAGAGATTAAGGATAACCAGTGGTGATATATTTAATACATGCATTGTACTACTTTTAGCATTAATTTAAATCTAAACTTAATTAGTTTACTGTTTGAATTAATATGATTATTACATTGTTATATGTAAATTCTGTAGGCTGCTTAGAGTCCTTCCAGTTTCAAGCAGTAGTAAGCTTAAATAAATACATAAGGTGTGTGTGTGTGTGTGTGTGTGTGAAAAACACAACTTTGAGAGAGAACATTAAATGTGCTAAATCCCTTCCACATACCCGCTCTAAGAAGTATTCTTAAATGTAATGGCGACCATCAGAAAAAAAGAAGGAAGGAAGGAAGGAAGGAAGGAAGGAAGGAAGGAAGGAAGGAAGGAAGGAAGGAAGGAAGGAAGGAGAGACAGGAGTAAAGTAAAGTAAAATAAAGGAAAGGAAAGGAAAGGAAAGGGAAATCTTTGAAAACACATTTTTTGGGGGGAAAAAAGAGTAAAGTTGCCAGCAGATTAGAATGAGGGAACGCTGTTTTTCCCCGCTACAAATCTCCTCATCATTGAAAAGAATAAAAATTGTATTTCCTATGTTGCAGTGTCTAAGCCGTGATGTGAATTGAAGGGGCTAAAATAATATATTCAGGTACTGCTGACTGAACTGACCCGCTCCAGTTTTATACTTTCAAAAAAGAAATCTCTTTGTACTGAACACTTCTCTTGTTACAGTATTTTGAAGTCCTTAAATTATGCTCCTCTTCTCCTTACTTCCCATGATAATCAAGTTCATAGAGTTACCTTTCTATCTTTTCATTCTGCTTTAGGGTATAGAGAGACCCCTATTGGAGAGAAGGAACTTTTGTTCCTAACTTCAGTCTCGGTGTGTTTAGCAGCCTGAAGTTTTCAATAAATTGAAAAAAGGAAGAGTGAGAAAACAGTTTCCTAAACGTTTATTGTCCTTATTAACAGATTTATCATCCAAGAGTTGAATGCCTCATGGAAAAAACAAAAGTTCTCCTTTTTCAAGATTCCATCATGAATAGTAACATATAATGGCTGTGATATCAGAATTCACTAGTACAAAATGGTAAAAAAAAAATTACTGAGCTTGAGCAATTATTAGAATAAAAACCATCTCACCATCGATGCTGAGGCATACTAGCACCATACTAGTTCATGGTATTTGCATCATGAAAGAATAGGTCTGAGTTTCTAACAAAAGTGTTTCATCCCCAAATTTAAGTTTGGTAATATAAATATTATCTATTATACTGGTGGAAACACTGGAATGCTTGAAGCATATTAAATTACTTCTGAAATATGGAGGCATTTATGAGAAAGCCACAGGTACGTCTTTCTCTATCTGTCTACTCTTCTTGCAGAATAATAATAATAATAATAATAATAATAATAATAATAACAACAACAACAACAACAACAACAACAACAACAATGCTAACATTCATACTGCTATTCAATTCAGAATACAGCTAGAAGGGACCTTGGAGGTCTTCTAGTCCAACCCCCTGCTCAAGCAGGAGACCCTATACAATGTGAGACAAGTGGCTGTCCAGTCCCTTTTTAAAAACCACCCGTCATGAACCCACAATTTCTGAAGGCAAGCCATTCCACTGGTTATTTTTTCTCACTGTTAGGAAGTTTCTCCTTTAATCCAGTTTGCTTCTTTCCTTGATTAGTTTCCATTCATCGTTTCTTGTCCTGCCCTCTGGTGCTTTGGAAAATAAGTTGACCGCCCCCCCTTCTATGTGGCAGCCCATAAAATATTACTTCTACTACTACTGTAATAATAATAATAACCAGCTACCCTTTAGAGTTGCTGCAAGAATTACAGAAATTACATGTGTCGAGCATGGTGTACATTTTGAATGTACCTAAAGGGAGAAGGAAATATTTCAATATAAAACTCATATCTGCAAAGCTATTCATTTTCTCTCTGCATGCAGATGCGCCGTTCTCTCGCCTAGCTTTTAGGTGATTTTGGTTTTTGTGTCTTCATGTTTACCTCTTATAAATAGTCCAAGATTTGTTTTTTCTCTCAAATAATACAAATGTGGGATTGTGATTCATGACAATCTTTTGGTTTCTAGCCTGGTGCCTTAACCACTGGACCAAACTGGCAAAAGAACTACAAAAACTATGCAAAGTTCTTAGCTATAAATCCAAATACTGTTTGTAACAGGCATGTTAAAATTAATTCAGCATAAATCCTCCATGCTAGCATAAAAGTTTATGTTTCCAAACATTTCATTTAAATTGATATGCTATTTTTATAAAGTGGCTTACAATAAATGTGATCATAAATCATGTTAAGGAAGCAATACATCTCAAAGCCTCAAGGTCACCTTACATAAAATTAGACCATTGGTTCATGTAACTCAGCACTGCAAACCATGATTGTGAGGGCTGCAGCTTTTGAGTTTTTACAGGGATGTATCTCCTGGACTTCCTAGAAATGCTGAGAATGGTATTGGGAACCATTTCTTTCTGATACACATTCTGCATTGCTAAATACCAGTCCTTGGGCCCAATTCAGTATTACAGGAAAATAATAAAGCTGACTACGAAACCAAGTTCAAAGAAGATAAAAAGCTTCTGATTGAGAAAATGGCTGTGGAGATTAGTTGCTGTAAAATCCCATGCTTACTGGGAAGTTAATTTTACTATGTGTTAAAGACATTAATGCGGACAAGACTGCAGCATTTGTTTCCAATAAATCTATGCTGACAATAGTTCTCTTGCTGCTGCTACTGCTTTCTCCTAGTTGAAAGTCCATCCAAGACTGAAAGAGATAGACAGACAGACAGACAGACAGACAGACAGACAGACAGATGAGTGGTGTGGTAGCCTAAAAGTGAAGACACTCGCCTCCCATTAAGAAGCTTGAGAGTTCAATCCTACGTAGCAGCAGATGTTTCTCTGTTAGGACCCAAAGAAAAAAAAATATATGTTGCAAATTCCTCATAGGTGTCAGGAAGGGCAACCAGCCAGTAAACACTCAGCTTTTTCTAGTTGACCGGACTCTACCCTGAATTATGGATTACGGGTCATAAAAAGGGAGTTTTGAGAGAAAGAGAGGGAGGAGGGAGGGAGGGAGGGAGAGAGAGGGAGAGAGACTTTATTCAAGTCTGCTAATTCACAGCCAGAAAATATAATCACTATACGTTGCCTAAACTGCCAAAGGGCCAACAGTAACAAGAATATCCTCACCCCCATGTTACCCCCAACAGAAATAAAATAAAATGGGTGCAAATGCGTGCACTCATTCAAGCATTTTTATTTCCTGCTGTATGCATTTATCTAATCTGAAACTGGACAACTGGGGGGGGGGGTGATTTTTACTACAGAAAGCTGGAAAAGGCAACCTATCAACTTGCAAACTGAAAAGTCTGAAACCCAGATGCAGGAAAGTTATAATAATGTGTAGTTCCTGCAAAGGAAAAGCTCTATAAGTGTCACAGTCAGAGTTGTCTGCAAAGAGATAAGATCAAAATAAATTAACCTATGCTGAGATCAAAACTCTGCCCCTTTTAACATGCAGCATAAGTAAGGGAAGCAGTTCGGTCACTCAGCCATGGCCTTTATCCATAGTTCATTGTATTTCCTATAATACAGGAAATAATATAAGGAATATTTGGAAGTTATTGGGAAGAAATATAATTTTTACCATTCCCATTACAGATTGACCCTCTGGGATAATCCCAGTTTGAAATTGTAAGTAAAACTTTTTTTGCGTTTTGTCAGGGAAGAATAAAGGCCAAACAGATGTATTAATATTATCTTCTTCTTCTTGTGCCATATCCGTTATTGGACGTTGGCGATTATGTTGGCAATCCTGTTTTTATCAGCAGCCACACGAAAAAGTGCTGCTGAATTTTGTCCAAACCAGTCCCTTAGATTTTGAAGCCACAATGTTCTTCTTCTGCCTGGACCTCATTTGCCTTCAATCTTTCCCTGGAGGATTAAATGGAGTATGCCGTATTTTTCTGGGTGTCACATCACATGTCCGAAATATTCTAACTTTCGTTTTTTAATTCTTTTGATGATTTCCCTTGGCTTTCCCAGGCGGCTTATCACCCGCCCTCATTTCTGATCTTGTCAACCCAACTTATACGTAACAGCCGCCTGTAAATCCACATTTCAAATGCTTCTAGTCTCTTCAGGTGGCCTTCTGTCAGAGACCAGCTCTCTACTCCATAGAGCAAGATAGAAAAAATATAACATCTGACAAGACTGATTTTCAATTTTAGGCTTATGTCATGACTGCAGAAGACCTTTCTCATTTTGAAGAATGCTGTTCGAGCTTTCTCTATCCTTGTCTTTACTTCAGTGGTCATGTCCCAGCTTTCATGTAAATTAGAACCGAGGTGTGTGATCCTTTCAACTTTTCTAGTGGTATTCTTTCTGAATTTATTGGTGGTAAATTAACGGGTTGTTTGCTGACGACCATGATCTTGGTTTTTGAGGTGTTAAGCTTCAAGCCGTATTTTTCAGATATTTCTGTGACTCTGTTGATGAGGAGCTGAAGGTCTTCATGCTTACTGGCAAGCAGAATTGTATCGTCAGCATATCTTAATTAATATTATGGATTGTGAATCGTGTGATCAAGTTTTTAAATTATTTGAATTTATATGAGAGAAAATTGGATTTCCCAAAATTGTGAAATGGCAGTCTATTAAATAAAATATCTTCTGAATTCACAGTTTAGTCTAAATTCATTAGAAGCATCTAAAATTCTCATATTATGCTTAGTGGCAAAATTTTGGTTGTTTTAAAGTTTATATTATTGTTTAAAAGAAACAATGAAGAAAATACTATTAAGATAACTTTTTATTTTGCAACCATTGTGTAATTATGAGTTGGAATATTCCTTATTGAGAAATATGTAGTGGAGGGTTTTTAATGATACTAAGATAAGATTAATTTAAGAAAAAAAATCTTTCATATCCACTGCACACTTCAGAGATGTTCAAAAAGGATTGTGTATCAACCTCATGATGTATGAAACATGAAAAAAATGCTCATATGACATGGTCATTCCCAATTGTTCCATTGTGGTGTAGAATCCATACATTTGTTAATGTGGCTTTACAAAAGTCAGTACAGTTTGAAAATACAAATTTACTTTGGAACTCTATTCCCCCAAATTTAAAAATTATTATTGTGTGATGAACTGTGGATTTACTAAAGCTTGCATACAGCAAAAAGCAATTACTGTCTGGTGTTGGAAAGACAGGGCAACCATTGAATTTCTTGGTATTCATTTACTGTCAGTACAATGGAAACAGCAATCACATTACTCCCTGGGATCAAGATTTAATGATGTGTTTAAAAACTGGGCTGTGTGACTTCTTTTAATATCCTCTAAAGCTTTCTACAAAGCAGAAATTGTTCAAAAGTTCTTTTCATTTTAATAAAAATGTCAGCAAAATTCTAGTGGCCAGTTGAATTCTACTTAATACTAGGACCATGCATATCAATATATAAACAAAAGAGAGGAATTGGACAATAAGGAAGAGAAGATTAAACAGTTCTTATTTTACTTACAGTCTATTTGGTAATGGATTGTATCATAAATAGATCCATTTTATCAATGTTGGATTATCTCTTCCATTCTGCAGTCTTGGTCAAATGGAAAAAAATATTAGATCCCAGAGCAAAACTTGAAATAAACCTTCATCCAAATTTTAGTTAGAAATTGGTCTATCATTTCCCATTTATACTAATGCACCATTTCAGACCTTGATTTGAACATCTATTGTTTACATCCTCTTCTTTATGCAAGTTATCAAAAAGAATGCTCTCTAATGAGCCCTGAGTGAATTGAACATTGCTAGTAAAGGGTCATTCTAAAATGTGAACATTTGGTATACTTGGACAATTTTGTACAGATGCAATTTTGAAATGTTTTCAGCTGTTTCAGGCTACAAGTTGATCAGGTTTTACAAAATTGGCTGTGTCAACACTTCTCAGTAACAATTAGATACGGCTCTGTATTTACTGGAACCATAGTTAGAATTGAGATGCAAAGAACCGGAAAGAAGGGAGAGGAAGAACAAAAAATATCTTCTCTTATACACATTTCTTTCAATAATAATAATCACAATCATCATCATCGTCACTAAAAGCAGGATAGGAAGACCAGTAAAATAATGATAATGAATCATGCCCTTCATCCTGGCAGTGACATTAATAAACTCCACCTACCAAGGTAGATAGATGGGCAAGTACATCAGATGGTTGAAGAAATAAAAATGGCTTTGGAAGAATATCTGAAAGACAATGAAGAAGATGCATTGAAGTTAGTACACCAGGAAGGCTTACTGACTACTGGAGAGACCAAACTGGCCTTCAAGAAGGACCAAATGAAGAACAGAATTGAAGCATGGGAAGACAAAGCAATACATGGCCAGTACATTAAAAAAAATAGCTAGGAAAGCAAATAATAACAAGTCCTGGCAATGGCTAAGAGCAGGAAAATTGAAGAAAGAGATAGAGGAGCTAATTCTGGCTGCACAAGACCAAGCCTTAAGGACAAATGCATACCAAGTCAAAATTGAGAAGACAGCAACAGACAGTAAGTGCTGCATATGCAAAGAAGCTGGAGAAGCAATGGTCCACCTGGTAAGCTGCTGCAAGAAGATCGCTCAGACTAACTACAAGCAGCAGCATGACAAAGTAGCAACAATGGTGCATTGCAAGATCTGCAAGAAATACAATTTGCCTGCAAGCAAGAACTGGTGGGACCATAAAATAGAGAAAGTCATAGAAAATGAAGAAGTTAAATTGCTCTGGGACTTTAGAATTCAGACAGGCATCTGTCACATAACACCCCTGACTTAACAATTATCAATAAGAAAGACAAAAAAATTCTGGATAGTGGTCATGGCAGTGCTTGGAAATAGCAGAATAGAAGAGAAAGAACTGGAGAAGATAACAAAACGCAAAGACCTACAAATAGAAATGGAACGAATGTGGCAAAAGCAAACAAAAATAGTACCAATAGTAATAGGCGCCTTGGGTGCAATCCCAAAACAACTGGAGCACTACTTGAATACAAGTAGCATTGAAAAAAATTGCCATCAGTCAATTGCAAAAGGTGGCTTTACTGGGAACAGCTTCCATCCTGCAATGATATCTGTAATACCATCAATTCAAACATCCAGATCTGCCTATCCCAGGTCCTTGGTAAGGACTTGATAGGTAGACAAAAATGACAAATCCAATCTGAACATCTGGCTGACTGTGCAATGGCTAATAATAGTAACAATAACAACAATAATAATAATTAATAAAAATAAAAAATGAAATGTGGAAAAAACTTCTATGAAATAAGTTACTGATGCTTATGCTAGTACTTTGTTCAGTCAAAATTTATCTTTTGTTTAGGGTTTTTTTATACCTAAAAATGAGAGACTGCTATCTTCATAAAGATACCTCTTTATTTATGGCTTCTTATGGTGATTGCTGGAGTTTGAAGGTGTTATGTTTTTAATTCTTTCTAGCTAAATTTTCTACCTAATCTTGCAAAGTAAATGAGGTAATTCTGAATGGATCGGTAGGAAGGACTGAAAATCAGCAGAATGGGAGATGTTTGGCTTAGGAGTTTGCTTTCATGTGTCCTACCATGCACATTTTTAAAATTCCTCACATATTGGTTCTGATGAAGGATCACATGATTCTTAAGGTTGTATTCCAGGCTGGCATAGGGATGACAGAATGCTGGAGATTCTGGCTAGCCTAGGAAATGAATTAAGGATTAAGAAATGAAGCTAGTCAAGCAGGATAATAAACCTGCTGGAAATTATTACTTAACTTTATTTGCTGCCCCAATAACTGATGACTCTCAGTAGCACCATTATGATTATGTATCATCAAGTTGTTTTCAACTCATGGTGACCACATTGATCATTTTTCTCTATGATGATCTGTCCTAACCTGCTCTTTCAGGTCTTTCAGTGGTGCCCTCATCTCCACTATACCCAAGTCTTCTTCTTCTCTTTCCTTTCATTCCCAGCTTTAGAACCTTTTCCAGACAGATAGGTCTTCACATAAGATGCTCAAATCAGACTAAAAATATAAATGGATAAAATAAAACTGAAGCATATTAATATATATCAGTATGAACAAACCAAAGGTGCATTATTTCATTTACCCAAAGTCAAATTCCATAGGAACTAATCCAATTGTCAAAGCCTGCTGTAATAGCTAGTTTTGAACCCATTTTTGAAAATTAATAGAGTAGGAATCATTTTGATTGGGGGAATATGGGGTTCTACAGAAAGGGGGCAGCAGTGGACAAGGCTTCCTTCTGTGAACTCCATAGATGACACTCCCTGAGCAAGGGCACATGAAAGGAACTTGCTACATGTGATCTTATTGGATAGATACAATATAATCTATTGGTAGTAGATGAGCTTGTAAATCCCTAGGTCCTGAGCCATGAAATGTTTTAAGGATGAAGCTGAAATTTTGACTTGCACCCTAAATCTAACAGTATGGTTCTGCCACCAGTATAGTTCTCCAACTAGCAGTATGGGCAACTCAAAGATACAACCCTCAGGATCAACTGTAGCTTTTGACAGCCTTCTGTGTAGTATGCTGCAATAGTCCAAGTGAGACTACATGTGCAGAGAGCATCCTATTTCAGGAGAGATCATCATTAGACCCCAAGCTGGAGCTGTGCAAAGATCCTCCTGATCAAAACTGCCACTCTTAAACAACAGTTGGCAATATCAAGGAAAGAAAAGGGGATAGAGAAACTGAGTGACAGTTCTATCTTCATTTCCCAAAAAGTTTTAGGGAAAGGAATCTTGACACATTTGCTCTGCTTTTGTATTATGTTCTCTGAACTTTCTAAATTCTGTCTCTTTTGAACAGGAACATCTGAAAAACCGTGACGAGTAACACAGACGAGCCCTTCAGGGTTTGGACATCTTCCTGTTGCTCTTTCATTAAAAGGTTAGTTTTCCTTACAAGGAGTACATAATCCTTTTATTGGGTTGTCTGGGAATGACAAGCCAGAGAATTGAAATCGTGAGAGAGGAGGTTGGGGCCTTTTCAGTTCTGTCTTCTGTTCCCTCTAGCTCTGCTGGGGTAGGGAAAGATGCTGGCTGGGATCAGCTATAGTTGGTCAGGGTTGCAGGAAGAAAAGGAGCCAGTTTAGTCTTGTCCAGTCCAGTCCAGTCCAGTCCAGTCCAGTCTAGTCTAGTCTAGTCTAGTCTAGTCTAGTCTAGTCCAGTCCAGTCCAGTCCAGTCCAGTCCAGTCCAGTCCAGTCTAGTCTAGTCTAGTCACCATTTTACCCTTTCATGGTCATTGCTTCCCACATATAAATAAAGAAAGATTGTGATGTTATGAAAACATGTCTGTATTTTCCAGGTGAAAGGTCCATGAAATATCACACCTTCCTGAAGGAAATGGATGGAGCTCTGGAATCCCTCAGTGAAGATTTCTGATTCAATTAACATGAATTAAGAACCATTTTCTAGGAGATTTGGCTGGATTAATGGTTGAAAAGGTTAAGTAGGTTGTGAGAATGGAGTTAACTGACATTGGTCTTGACATATTTACCTGGCTCAAAGGGAGGGATGCTACTATGTTGTGTTAACCCAGTTAGTCCAGAGCTCTTTCCGTCTGAGCTAATTTCTTAATTACTTGTTTCTATTTACACTTGGATGAGAGAGTTAATAGAAAATTAAGTCACTTATCTGATTGCGGGAACATATGCAGAGTCCCACACAAAGAGAGCCATTGTAGAAATGTGGATTATTATTTTTTTGGCTTATTTTATATTTTCATTCCATATCTCACCATCACTGAAAAAAAAAGAAACAGGGTGGGAACATTCATTCACTCTGTCTATGGTGACTTTAACTAGTAAACAGGATTAGAAATTAATCAGGCAAACTCACAAGAATCTAAAAAAGTTTTTGGTAAGTAATCTTTCTTGAAAAAAAGTTATTAAGTTGTAACAAAATAATTCCAAGGCTGTGATTTTTAAGAGCAAGTCTTGTATATAAAATCAATGTTTAAACATTTTTTGCCCTTTATAACAGGCTGCTTGGTTTTTTTCTTAGGGTAGAAAGGCCAGTTTCCATCTGTCCCTTGTTTTTGCAGTGATCGTATCATCAATTTTTCTCTTTCATTTTTTCTTTCTTTCTCAGACTGTGGGAGAATGACTGTGGGGGCTTACACAATTAAAAACCAAAAAAAGCAGTACCAAACCAATCCTCAATCTTTTCCAAATCATTAAATAATAAAAACTATTAAACCATAAGAACATAATCTGCAGGAGATCATCATACATTTCCCAGTCATATAACTATTTAATAGGATCTCTAGCAACATCGGTGGATCCCCAGGCTAGATGTAAAAGCAATGTCTTCAGGTTTTTTGCAGAAGGCCAACAGGATTGGGGCCAATGTCCCCTCAGGGGGAATGATGTGGTAAAAGTCAGACACCCTGGCCAAAACCACTCTCTTGAAACCATCAGGGTTTCATTAGATGACACCCCTTTTGTAGACAGGACCTGCAACATGCCCTTTCTGCTGGACTTAGTGGGACAGGTAGATGGGGTGAGGTGGTTCTCAAATATCCCGGCCCTGTGCCATGTCGTGCAAATACAGCCATTATATACCATCTTCTAAAAATTGGAATTTCTTGTTTATCATGTCATCATTAGAGGCTCTGAGGTTTATTTGATTCTTCATGTGGAACCCAACGCCAGCTTGATTCCTCTAGTTTTAGTTAGAAAGGGGATCCTTCTAAAATAATGATTTATTTAAGACTATAAATGCGCTTCTAGTGGTTTTTAGTTAAGCATTCCTCCAAGATTAAACTATATTTTTCAATGGATAATTTCTTGGGAAAATAAACAAAATCAAAGGATTAGAATTGAAATTATTTATATTTTAAAACAAATATTTCTTATTCTGTTGTTTAGGACCCTTTATTAGAAAAAAATCATCCTCTTAACATCGAAAGATTCAGTCAGAGAATTATTTCTCTATTTTATAAAATTGTCATTGAGAGTCTTGTTATCCAAAATCAATTAATAACTTTCAAGATTCATTAAGCATGCAATAGGTATCTTTATTTTAAAAAAAATCTGTTAATTGCTTTGGATTTGCCTAAGCCTGTGAAAAAATACACTTTTGCACATGTAACTGATGCTTTTGAGACTGTTGAAATACATCCCCCTTTTGTCTCCTTCTTCTTTTTGATTTAAATAAGTCCTTACTATACATTTCAAATGCAACATGATCAATCATGCAGATAACTGTCATTAACTTTTCAGTAACCTTTTCCCCAGTCCTTGGAAATCTCAAACTTTATTCCAGAATAGTTCATTACAGTGACATATTTTCATGGGTATTTTATGGCTATATATGTTGGATGTATGTCTGCAATGCAGTGATATCCTAATGTTTTGATTAGTTAAAACTTTTCAGTTACAGAAAGTAGTTCTTCTCTATAGAATATTTGTTCCCTAAAAACATTCTTTGAAATAATAATAAAAAAAAGATAATTATTTCTGTTAAGCATATTCACAGCTGAATGTGTTTTCTCACTTGTACTTTCAGGAAACAGAAAACGAAAAACTATCAGAGTGAAATACAACAGAACGTTATTTGCTTTGGGATAATAGTACGACTGCAGTTCTGTTTACCAAAAAAGATAGCATTGCACTGATGAAAAAAAACAAAAAACCCAACCCTCTCTTTTTTTTTATAGACACTATAAAATCTTACATTACTCTGTTCCAAATTGAATCATTTAGGGAACCTGTTAGTGCTAGATCACACCAGTTTTCAGCAAAAATGTAAGCTTGGGAATATCTCTGGGTACTATTAGGGAAAACAGTAAAATGAACTATTGTAAGTTCAGTGAAGGTTTCAATGACTTTATTCTCATAAGCTAAAGAAGACAATCAGTATGATAATTACAGTGTGTTAATTACTCTCTCCTTTCAACAAAAGTGCAAATGATATATAGCAGGAAATTAACAGCAGTTACTGTTCAATATTGCATGACTTTTGCATTAAGCATGATATAAGAAGTTGTTAAAATAAAAAAAAATGTAGCAAGGATAATAAAAGCCCATAATGCTTGGATCTGATGGTTGACGGGCTCATTAGGAAAGAGAATCCTAAGGACAGACTGGATGAGACGTGGTTATGTTATAGTGCGCAACGCTGGTGGGTACACAAACATGTTTTGCATGGGCAGAAGAAAGCGGAGCAATCTGTTTCACGTGGAGGTAGCACTATGTCCATGTTGGAACAAACCATTTGTGATGTGGTAATGTGGTGGAAGAAAAGCTGGCCCATTTTCCCCCCCCTTTCAAATTGCAGGCTTGATAGCAATGTGTACCTTGATCGTTCCTTTCCAAGATCTGAGGAAAATGTAAAAATGCAGGTAATCCTCAATTTACAGCATTTCATTTAGTGACTTTTCGAGGTCACAACAGCACTGAAAAAAGTGACTTATGACCATTTTTCACACTTATGACCATTGCAGCATCCCCGGAGTCATGTGATCAAAATCTAGACCAGGGGTAGTCAACCTTGGCTCTTTTATGACTTGTGGACTTCAATTCCCAGAATTCCTGAGCTTAGCTGGCTCAGGAATTCTGGGAGTTGAAGTCCATGAGTCATAAAAAAGCCAAGGTTGACTACCCCTGATCTAGACATTTGGCAACTGGCTCATATTTATGTGTCCGGGGGTCCTGTGATCACCTCACCTTTTGCGACCTTCTGAAAAGCAAAGTCAATGGAGAAGCCAAATTCACTTGTGTTACTAACTTAACACCTGCAGTGATTCACTTAACAACAGTGACAGGAAAGGTCTAAAATGGTGCACAACTCACTCAATAACTGTCTTGTTAGCAATTTTGGGCTCAGCTATGCTCATAAGCCGAGGATTGTCTGTAAAGATGAGGAAATCAGTCGTTCTCTGTCTTCCCACCCGCCTAAGCTTGTGTAAAGTAGAGAGGCAGACATGAGCACGTTGGCCCAGTCCACTCCACTGCCTTTTCATCACCTTTCTTCACAGACTTTCACTCGATGGGAGAATGATCTTTGCATCGTTTATCTGTACTGCAATATGTTCATAGGTTAGGAAGCATTAAGGCAAGCCAGTCTCTAGAAATTGGCAAATGAATCTGTTACGTGTCAATTTTGCATGTGTTTCGTCTTGTCCCCCATCAATAAGAAAGACATAAAATCTGTAATACCTTGACACATTTTCTCTACAAAATACACATTTCATTTCATTTCATTTCATTACGAGGATGCTGATAGTGTCCACTGAAAATTCACTCCTGACAGTTTACATAGAATCCAAATATCAAAACAAATACAGATGAATGCTTACACAATCAACAAGTGAAAACACCACCACCCCTAAATTTCCCAGTCAGATAAAACAAGCTTATTCATCTGGCTTAAGGCTAATAAGAAGGTGTTCAACACATTGTTAGGAAAAAAATATTTAATGATATGGAGGTCGCAATCAAGGAGGATTGACTACAGGCTTATATCTCCTTTGTGCATGTAGAAATAGGATCCTAAGCATCCTTTTCTTCATTGAAGCATGGTCCAGGCAGATTCAGATGGAGAAGAATGTTCCTACGCTATCCTGAAGTTAACTTTTATAGGGATTTAGAAATCATAACCAGAACTTTGAACTGGACTTGAAAGCCACGGAACTACCAATGCAGGAACTGGAGAGCAGGTGTGACATTTATATAACAGCTTTCGCCATTAATAATATGGCTATGCATTTGTACTAACTATAGCTTCCTAATCTTCAAAGGCAGCCCCATCTAGGACATATTATTATTATTATTATTATTATTATTATTATTATTATTATTATTATTATTATTATTATTATGTAGTAATAAAAGCATGAATGATGTAGCTGAGTCATCCTGATCCAAATAGATCTACAGCTGGTCCACCAACTCAGGCAAATGTTTTTTCTAACCATCGCTCTAACTGCTGTTCCAGCAAGAGTTATGAGTCCAAAGGGCTCCCCAAGTTGTGGAACAGCTACTTTAATGGGAAAGCAACTTCATTTTGAGTAGGTAGGAATGGAATAGCCATCGAACAGTCATGTTTTGGACAAACAATATATCCAGCTTGCTGAGATTAGTCTTAATTATCAAGGTCTCAAAGCCTCCAGAAACTGAGTTAGGACTTCCATAGCATAAAAATGAATATAATCAGTATAATTCACACCTCCCCAAAGAGTAGATAACCTCTCCCAGTGGTTGGAAAACAGATGATAATTTACTAATATTAGATGAAGGGATTGCTTCTTCAAAAGACTCTGATGGTATTGTACCCTATCTTAAATTGATCTAATCACAACAAAGGATTTCTCTATTTCCAGATCACATGCTATTTTCTCTGAGATTTAACATATGATCACCAATGTGAATAGAAGTAAATAAATCATGAGAATGAAGATTTTAAAATCCAAAGTCAGTGGAGGAAATATCATCAAGACAATTAACAGCTGGGAAATTCTGGTGATTAGCTACACAGATGGAATCATGAACTGGACCACCTCGAACAGTGGAACACATAGTTAGCTGCTGCAAGAAGATTACACACAGACTGATTACAAGAAATGCATGAGAAAGTATTAATAATAGTGCATTGGAATACACTACAAATACTATTTGCCTACAACAAGAACTGATGGGAGCACAAAATAGCCAAAGCATTAGAAAACATAAATGGTGCTCTGGGACTTTAGAATTCAAACAGAGAAGCTCCTGTCCCATAACACCCCAGACTTAACAACTGTTGCCAAAAAAAGACAAAAAGGTCTAGATGGTAGGCATTGTGGTACCTGGAGACAACAGAATAGAAGAGAAAGAACTGGAGAAAATCACAAAACAAAAGATCTACAAAAACAGGTAGAATGTTTTGACAAAAGAAAGCAAAAATAGCACCATTGCCAATAAGCACCTTGAATGAAATACTGAAACTTCTAGACCAGAGATGTCAAACTCGCCATGTCATGTGATGTGTCACAACATATCGGAACTTTTTTCCCCTTGCTGAAGCTGGGGTAGGCGCGGCTTCTGCATGACACATGCAGCCTGTGGGCCGGCAGTTTGATACCCCTGTTCTAGGTCATCACTTGAACATCATCAGCATTGACAAAATCACCATTAGTCAATTTCAAAAGGCAGCTTTAGTTGGAATAGTTTACCATAGTTTTAATAGCACCAAACAACATCTACTTATCTCAGGTCCTTGGAAAGGACGATTGTTGAACAAAAATGGCTGGTTTAGTCTAAACATCTGACTGATTGCACCAGATGTGTGATCAACCATAATAATAATACCTATTTTGGACTTTGGATTGGTAAGAAGCACTTCTACTTTTGCAAGCCAAAGAAATCTTTTTAGTTTGCCTCTTAATGTGACATGCCATATATACAAAAACTCCTGTAGGAGCTGTCAAAACAAGCTGGAATATAAAGGGAAAATGGGAGAAAACTCAGTGTCCTATCTTGCTCCAGCATAAGCTCTATTGAATTACCATAGCAGCCCTACTCATGAGTTTTCACCTCATCCCCATTTGAAGAGATTACTTGGGTTCATAAATGATAGATTAGAATTCCAGATCATTCTTATATACTGCATCAAAATCCCAACATTAAACAATGTTTTTAAGCTGTGACAGGAAAAGTGACCTTCCCTGGTATTATAAGATAATATCTCCTTCAATTGATGAAGCAGAAAAGACTTAGAATCAATCGTTTTTTCTTTTCACTGAAGTGATAATTTGATAGGCTAAAGGACTAAAGTGGCTTAGTTAAAGTTTCATTCAGAGCTAGCAACTTTGAAGCACTTATTTGCAAGCTGAATAATTTAAAGCAGCTGAAGATATTCTCAAGTCATCAGAAGTCAAGATCCGAGTGGTTACTAATAGGCCCTTGTCCTCAGGATTACCCTGATGCTCAGGCTCCAAGCTTTTAACACAAAAAGTTTCCCTAAGCTTTTAATGAAATATAAATGGATTTTTCTGTTGTTTCCCTAGTATTATTGGGTGATGCTCCTTCATTCCTTTTTAAGCACCTTCTGTAGTGATACTATGAATTGTATGATTGATTTATTGTAACATATTTTTAAAAAAGAGAAAAGAAAGATCGTGTATAAAAATAAGCAAATTTATAGTGCTTAAATAGTAAAGTTATGCTGCAGCTCATAGTACAGTACAGTACAGCCAGTGAAAATATATTTCTGCAAAAAGTACTGTCACGTGTTTCATAACAGCAAATACAGATTGTAATTCAGTTACTATGGTTCCTTGAAATGTGACTCAAGTGTTTGCTATGAAATGGTTTATTATATGATTCTTCCACTTTCTGCTTTGCAGGAATTTTAGCAAGACTGCAACAAACTAAGCTATCATTAAACAAGCAAACAAATATTTCTCTAAATTAGCCATTTTTCTAATGAGTATAATGACACCAGGGTGCCAACCTCCTCTTCTTCTTTGTTGCATGATTTTTACAATAGAGTATAAAAGAAGAGAAGAAGTAAAAAACTGCCCACATATTGTATGTCGAGCACTGGGAAAATTACTTCACTGAGGAATTCATGATGCATATCAAAATGTTTTAAATTCAGCATACCTTGTTCTGAGCTCAGTGACATGAATGATAGCTGTCTGTGATGTAACATAAGCAAGACAGTTATGAAAAATATGAAAAGAGCTGTAATATGAGGTTGGCCTTGGCCAGGAGAGCATTGACCACAACTGCAGAAGACCTGTCTTTCAGAAAGCTACACCCAGTGGTGGGATTCAGCCGGTTCGCACCACTTCAACAGAACCGGTAGCTAGTTTTTTGTTGCCCAGGCAACAAAAACAGACTTCCGGAAGTGGCATCTACACAGAGAACCGGTTGTTTATATATTTGAATCCCACCACTGGCTATATCTGTTTGTGTGCATTTAGTAGGCAGCTGCCTAGGTTCTCTTTTGATTAAAGAGATCCACCATGGGATCTAAGGGGGCGTTTTTGGATTCCTCTGTTTCAATTGACCTCAACAGAGATGTTTTTTTGTTTTTGTTTTTATAAAAAAAAACACCACTGTTTATTCTTGTATGAGATCAGGAAATCATTATACTTAGTTGCATTTTTTTCTTTTGTTGTACAAATTGAAACTTGTAGGGTCAGGGAGAAAAATACAAAGAATAAAATTATCAACTTGTCATCACAGAATATGGATGTGTCATCACAGAATATGGCTTATTTGTTTCGCCCACAGATTGTTTACTCAAGGGAATCTGGGATAGAAATCACTTATTTTATCCTGAGTGCCTCACTGGTCAACTCTTACCACTGAAGGGATTATGATAAGTGGGGCAGTAAAGAAAAAAAAGCTGGAGGAGGGGCTTGAGGGTTGGTGCTGTCTCCGGATGGCTGTCAAATTAATTGAACAGCAATCTGGAGACAGCACCAACCTTCAAGCCCCCTTCCCCCCTTCCCCAGCAGTTCATCTTCCAATGATCCTGACCTGATATAATCTCCCCATCACAAGACCCATTAACAGCCTCCCACTGATGACTCACAAATTCACACCCTCTAACAACCTTTACCTGAAGTACTTCCTCATCACAAGCTTCTCTTTGATGACTCACACTGGCCCATCACAAGACCCTTACTTGACACTCCCACACTTGAAGCCCTTATATAAGTAGAACATTGATACAGACATTCACTAAACTCTGCTGAAGATGTTACCTAGCCTGGTAACCAAATGTTTGGAAACCAACCCACAAGCTTGGAGAATGAACCTTCACCTTCATGGTCATATTTTTCCCATGTAGACTTCCTTTCTATTATAATATTAAAGTAACATACACTTTAATATTGTAATTGTAATATAATATTATACTATTATAATTTATAAATACAGACAGATATAAAGAACCAATGGTTAAGCTGCTACACTAGGAATGGGGAGATCCAGTTTCTAGTCAACCCTTATTCATGAAAGTTGACTGATCAGTCACTGTCTCAATCCCAGACTAGGAAATAAAGAAGTCTATCTGTCTGTCTGTCTGTCTGTCTGTCTGTCTGTCTGTCTGTCTGTCTGTCTGTCTATCATCTGTCTATAATCTATCATTATCTATCCCTCCATAGTAGATAGTGGACTCAGATAGTAGACTATGGATTAAGGAGGCCATAATTTTCAGTAAAACGGCCTTCATTCTGTGCTGGATAAATTAAGGCTGGTAATAATAACAACCACACAAATTTAACAACTACAATTATAATTATTTTTTCACATATGTATAGTCTTTTAAACATCATATTGAAGACTTTGAAAGTAACAAAAATGCATGGATAAAAGAGAGAGAATAAAAATAATGTAATTCATAGGCAAAAAATGTTAGCAAAGTTACTTAAATGGGGCAAAAGCTTTCTAATATTATGCTCTATCAAAAAAAATGAAATAAAATTCAGAAGAGATAATTATATTTATCATTTCAAAAGACCGAAAGCATATCTTCATTCTGCAGTTATCCTTTTCATATTTATTTATTTTATTTGAAAAGCACAGTGTTAGTGACCCATAGCACTGTATTTATTCATATGATATAATGCTTTGGTCACCAACACAGTATTATGCATTCTGGGAGCCATTCTAATATTAAGGATAAAATGATGGGGAAGATTACTCCAATGAGATGCAATGTTTCCTGTCAATAATTCAGTGGTTGGTGAGGTTTTTAAAACAGACTATTCCAGGCATAGATTACGTTTGTCTATTTATTTACTTTTTCTTTATGCTGCCCATTCCTGAATGCTCTGGGTAGCTTACAACCGAAATCCTTTCACAGATGAAAAAGATCCTCAAAGATAATACATAGAACCACATATAATATAAACAAAACCACACAGAGAGACAGAGACACTTCAGGATATTTCATCCTATGCAGTCTTTAATGTATATGGCAATCTGGTATCCTACACTGCACTATATTCTTTAGATGAAAAGTCAATCCTTGCATATAAAGGATGCAAAATCAGAATATAGCCTATATATATATATATATATATATATGGCTAGAAATAGAATTAAAAATACGACTCTTGGGTGCTTCCATTAGTGTCCAAATAACCACGATCACCAAGAGAAGATAAATGATTATAAACAATTAAAAAGTTAAAAACAATTTAAAAGCAATAAAACATTTAAAATTATCGGCAACCGAGCTTTCGTCGGACTCTCCCGACATCATCAGGGTTGCTGAGGCGGTGTTTGGGAGGGTTTATATACAATTCACACATGCCTGCATCCGGCTGCGCGAGCGCGTAACCGGGCCTCGGTACACGCGCTCCTGCGCGGTACCTGTTTTCCCTTTACCCACGTGTAAGCGTCTAGTCTTCTTTCCCTGTATGTTGCTATGGGGTCCCTGGGTGTCTTCATCAGGGATCATCTGGGGTTCCTTCCTGCACCTTTCACCCATTGTAACCCNGCGCTCCATGGCATAGGACCTGGTTATCTCCGAGACCGCCTTCTGCCACAGATTCCCTCCCATAGACCGGTACGCTCCCACAGAGTGGGCCTCCTCAGGGTGCCGTCGGCCAAGCAATGTAGGCTGGCGACCCCCAGGGGGAGGGCCTTCTCTGTGGGTGCCCCCGTCCTCTGGAACGATCTACCCCCCGAGATCCGGACGATTCCGGATCTCTCTACTTTCCGCCGCGCCCTCAAGACATGGCTTTTCCAGCAAGCGGGCCTGGCCTAGAGAGGATTTTAAATCGGGTTTATTTTAAGGAAATTTTAAACAGGAAATCACAACGTTAAATATTTGGCTTTTAATTGGTTTTATTCAGTTGGGATTGTGGGTATGTTTTTGTTTTTAAATAGGTTGTGAGCTGCCCTGAGTCCCGTCGGGAGAAGGGCGGGATATAAATCAAAATAATAAATAAATAAATAAATATATGGCTAGAAATAGAATTAAAAATACGACTCTTGGGTGCTTCCATTAGTGTCCAAATAACCACGATCACCAAGAGAAGATAAAATGTTTATAAACAATTAAAAAGTTAAAAACAATTTAAAAGCAATAAAACATTTAAAATTATCGGCAACCGAGCTTTCGTCGGACTCTCTCGACATCATCAGGGTTGCTGAGGCGGTGTTTGGGAGGGTTTATATACAATTCACACCTGCCTGCATCCGGCTGCGCGAGCGCGTAACCGGGCCTCGGTACACGCGCTCCTGCGCGGTACCTGTTTTCCCTTTACCCACGTGTAAGCGTCTAGTCTTCTTTCCCTGTATGTTGCTATGGGGTCCCTGGGTGTCTTCATCAGGGATCATCTGGGGTTCCTTCCTGCACCTTTCACCCATTGTAACCCTTCCATCCCCCCCTCTAATCCATCCGTTTTTTCTCCCTCATTCACTTTACCCCTAATTCCTCTATCACTCTCACAATCCCTCTCGTGTGTGCTGGCTTCAACTCCATTCTCCTGCAAGTTGCTACCACCCCCTCCATTCCACTCGTGGAGGATCCGAGGGTCCCCAACGGGCCCTCGGTCAACCCCTCTCTCACTGGGTCTCCCCATCGAGTCCAGATTAATCCCCTCCCCTCTCCCTCCAATGCTGACATTGCCTATATTTCCTTCCTCTTCTCTTTGGGGCTCATTCCACACCCTCCCCCCATTCCTACAATCACTCACTCTATCCCTATTTGCCCTCAACCCCCCTTTATCCAACCCACCCTCCTGTTGTGGCCACTCCCCTCCCATCATCTCTAATACTACCATCCCATTGCCATCAGTCTCTCTTCCAAAAATCCTCTCACACCCCGCACCTTCTACCCTCCTATTCCTATCTCCACAGCGTCCTCCGTCCATCCATCGGCTCCATTTCTTCCTTCGATCTACCACTCCCGAGCTCACTTCATTCCCGGGGGCGTACGCCACCTCCGCTCCTCTGTTATAACATTCCCCTGTGCTCCCCACACACTCCGGTCCACTTTTCACTGTTTTCCTCCCGTTCTCATTCTTGCTGTCCCATGATCCATTATCCTCTTTCATACCGGGGCACCTCCTCCTATGCCCTTCAACGGGCTCCCAGCTGGTTTTTCCCTCGCTGGATCTCCCCATTGAGTTCGACCTGGTCTCCTCCTCTCCCCCTCCACCCGCGGCGTGGCGTGCGTTGTTCTCTCCCTCGCCCAACGCTTCCTTCCCTGCTCCCTTTCCATCCTTACAATCCACTCCCTCCTCATACTTGTCTGCATTCCAACTCCCTTCATTCTTGGAGGCACCTACACCCTCCGATCTTTCGTTACACCATTCTCCTGTGCCCCCCGTATGCTCCGATCCACTCTCCGCCGTCCCATCTTCGTTCTTGCCATCCNNTGTGCCCCCCGTATGCTCCGATCCACTCTCCGCCGTCCCATCTTCGTTCTTGCCATCCAATGGTCTTTTATCCCTTTTCATACTGGGGTTCCTCCTCCTGTGCCCTTTAACGGGCTCCCGGGTGGTTCTTTTCTCGCCGGGTCTCCCCATTGAGTCTGGTGCGTTTGCCTCTTCTCCCCCTCCACGCGCAATATTGCGCGTGCCATTCACCTCCTCTCCTAATACTTCCTTCTCTATTCTCTTTTCATCACTATAATCAACCCCCCCTTCACGCTTATCCACACTCCGGGTCCCTCCGTGCCGCTCCTCCTCTCGAGGGGCGCGGGGAGATTTTCCCCTGCTGTCCTCAATCCCCTCGAGATCGGAGTGCTCAAACCAACTCCGACCCGTTCTCTCACACACTCTATCGCTCCCCAGGGTCCCGGTACCCTCCAAATTATCATTCTTCCATCCATACCGTTCCTCTCCTCGGTCTGTTACCTCCCCCCTTCTTTCCTTCTCAAGGGCCCCCGTGCCTCCCAGTTTACCATCGTGCCATTCATTGCATTCACCTACATGCTTAGTTCTCACAACCCCATCTTCCATTCCCCCTCCCACACCCCCATCCGTATCGTCCAAAAATTCTTCATCCCCTTCTTGGACCGTATGGACTGAGGAGGAGACAAGAAGGGGATGAAGAATTCTTGGACGATACGGATGGGGGTGTGGGAGGGGGAATGGAAGATGGGGTTGTGAGAACTAAGCATGTAGGTGAATGCAATGAATGGCACGATGGTAAACTGGGAGGCACAGGGGCCGATAATTATATATATATATATATATATATATATATATATATATATATATATATATATATATATATATATATATATATATATATATATATATATATATATATATATATATATATATATATATATATATATATATTCCTCTCTGGAGGAAGAGAGCAGGAGATTATGAAGTAGGCTGAGGATGGATAGAAGACCCGAATGTTTACTAAATAAGAAACAATAGTTACCCATAGCTTCAACATAGTAGTGAATAGTCAACTTGGACTGGGACTCCTAACCTGGGACACAATAGATCCCAGGAACCACATCTCAACTCTCTGTCCCGAGGAGTGCAATTGTAAGAACAGCTAAGATACTATGCAGAACCCTCAAACTCCCAGATCTCAGTAGAGGAACTGAGATTGAGGAAAAAACATACTAAACATAAGGGTGGATTTTTTTATACACATACACAAATACCACACCACATATACACATCACTATTCCCTACATACCACACAGCCTATCTCATGGCCCAGTTTTCACTGCAGTTTGTTACAGAAGATAAAATCATGGCCTTGACACTAAGTCCTTTTTATTGCAGTGTAATAGTCTTCTTACCTTAATATTTTATCTAGGTTAGTCTCTCTCTCTCTCCCTCTCTCTCTTTCTCTTTCTCTTTCTCTCTCTCTCAGCAGACCTATCTTGACTCATATTTATAATTACTATCCTCATACTAGTATAATTAGTAGATTAGCAAGCCCTGAAAAATAGTCACTACTATTTCTATTGTTTTTTCACCTACTTGCAATGGGTTGGCATTGACAGTGAACATAATCTTTATGATTATACCTCAGCTTGGTCTTTGCACTCTGTTCATTAAACTCGAACAAGTGTTTATTTAAGCCTTCTTCACTTACAGCTAGTAAAATGGTATCACCAGTGTATCAGAGATGTTAGACATTTTCCTAATAATTTTAATTCCAAGTAGTTTCTTTCAGTCTGACAATTTTCATGGTATGCTCTTCATCAAAGCAAATTAAGACAGATGACAAAAGTTCCAATTCTTTCCCAAAGTTGAACCACTGAGTTGTTTTCAAAAGCACCAAAAGACAAGACAAGAAACAATGGATGAAAACTAATGAAGGAGAGAAACAGCCTAATACTAAGGAGAAATTTCCTAATGGTGAGAGCAATCAATCAATGGAACAATCTGCCTTCAGAAGTTGTGGGTGCTCCATCACTGGAGGCTTTCAAAAAGAGACTGGACAATCATTTATTTGAAATATAAGGTCTCCCACTTGAGCAAGGATTGGACCAGAAGACCTCCAAGGTTCCTTCTAATTTTATTATTCTGTGTTCAATGTTCTAACTGCCTCTGTTTTCCACACTGCTTAGAAACTGTGAGCAACATTTTAACACCAGAAGCATACACATTTTTAAACAATTCTGCTGTCATTGGAACAACTGCTGCATCCTTGAGGTAAGCCAAATTTTCTAAGGCCCAATTAACTTCATTTTTCAAAATGTCTGACTTTAGTTAAGTGATTATCTCTTATGTATCAGATATATTGTCATCTTTTTTATTTAATTCCTCCTGTATTCATGTCATCTCTTCTCTCTTCTTTTTCTCCATTAGAGCTTAGCTTCTTTTGTTGTACCTAACTTCCCATAAAAAGTTTCCCTTTTGATTTGTATAATTCACACCAAAAAATTCTCTTTTCTTTCCCACTTGATTGCTGACCTCAATATCTCTGCACTGCTCATTTAAATAGTTTTCCTTTTCTTGTCTTGCTGTTCTCTGAAATCTGTCTTTTAGTTTGAGTACATTTTCCACTGCTAGTATTTGTTTTTGCTTTTTCCTTTACTATTTTCAGTATACTGGTAGAGAGTCATTTCACCTTGCTTTGCTTTTTAGAATGTGAAATGTTTTATCTTGCTGCATCTTTAATGAAAACCACAATTTTTGGTCCAGAGTTCTTTGCAAACTCTGCTTATAAAACATAGTTTTTTATCTTCACTACGTGGTCATAAGGAATAGTGCTAAGATTGTATCTCATCGGCTTGATGATTTTCTGTACTTTCTTAAGTTTAAATTGGGATTTTGCTAGAGGTTCTGGGCTTGAGGTTTTTGTTTGGTTGACTGCAAAGTGGTCCTCCATCTCTGCTTGTAAAATATATAGTCAATTTGATTTTGATGTTGCCCATTAAGCAATGTCTATAAGTTTTATTTCAGGTTGTTGAAAAAGATTATTTGCTATGACGCAAAACTCACTCCAGCTCCTGTGATTCAGGGTGTTTTTTTTTTATTAGGCTCTTTGTGAACAAGCAAGTTTTTGTTAAAACTCTTTAGGTGTCCTGGTGTGTAAGTAATTATGACTATTGTTGTCTTTTCTGGAATTTGCAATGTAATTCACAACCATGGTCTAATACACAATCAGTTCTAAATAAATTGTTTTTCTTCCCTCTTTCCCACTTTATTCCTTCCTATTGTTTTCATTTAATAATTCAGAACCAAAACTATTGCTCACTGCATGTATTTTTAGTTTCTTTTTTGGGTTGCATTTGGATGCAATTTGCTCCCTGTTTATTTCCAAGTCACCACATAGTTCAGTTAAAATGGCTAGAGAAAAATTAATTAGGGTTATAAGGTACATTAGAGGTTCTGCAAATATATACAGTTCAAATGAAAAGATTCTACTAGACTAACCAAAAATTAGTAATGCAAATTGATTTAGATGCTAGTCTCTCTACTGTATGTACAGTGAGTCAGCAGCACTAAATGGAAAAGGGCAAAGGGTGCAGGCAAAACACACACAAACACGTAAGCACATATACACCTTGTGTATAGCACCTCGGCTGAATAGAAATGTGAGAAATAAAAGCAATCAAACAAAACAATAACTAATACTATACTGAGGAGCATGCCTTTTCTCCCTACCCTGAGAGCCAAAATTAATCTCATCTACAGCTGGAATTCCTTCTCAGCCTTATTGTTCATTAACTAATATCGGTCCATAGCAAGGATAGAATCTAGAAATCTGAGAAGAATAATGACCCAAATAAAGTTAGAATGTTTAATATATGGCTTCTGGATTCACTGTTCCATATTGCTTAATCAGTATAAATGGGATGATGATGATGATGATGATGATGATGATGATGATGATGATGATGATGATGATGATGGTGGTGGTGGTGGTGGTGGTGGTGGTGGTGGTGGTGGTGGTGGTGGTGGTGATGGTGATGATATCCATTCAGTTGTGTCCAACTCTTGGTGATTCTATGGACCAGGTCTCTCCACATCTTCCAATCTTGCACTACTTCTTTGAGTTCTTCTATCCTCTGGCTGGTGTCAGCTTGGATGGTGTCCAGTCACCATGTTCTTTGGGTGGCCTGATTTCTTTTTACTGTTAACTCTTCCAAACATAATTGCTTTCACCAGTGAATTCTCCTGCATGACATGGCCAAAGAAAGATGCAGGTTTGTGATTTTGCAGCATATTTCAGAGGGCCCCAACCTTTTGGGCACCAGAGACCAGTTACATGGATTGGAAGGGGCATGGTTTTGTGTGCTGCCTGCATCCCTCGGATGGGGCTTTGCTTGTTTGTGCGGCCTGGTTACTGTCATACAGCGGCCCGGTACTGGTCCATGGACCAGGGGTTGGGGACCCCTGGCATAATTGATTGAGGCTAATTCCAATCCTCAGATCAAAAGGGGACCTCCTGAATCAGTAGTCCTCAAATCTTAACTGCACAGAGGAAGATTCATGTATCTCATTTCTGCCAAATTAGGATCTCATAAGTGACTGAATCTTGAGTAAATATATATCACTACTTGGCCAATTTCACATTGCTCCTATGTTCATTGGAACAGCCAATGAAATATATGTATTAAACATTCTTTCATCCTACCACAATCAAAATTCCTTTTGATGGCTTATATTGTATAAGAAAATTATACAACAAATCTCTAAGCTTTAGAACAGGGGTGTCAAACTCACAACATCACGTGACGTGTCATGACATATTGTAACTTTTTTGCCATTGCCGGCAATGGGGTGGGCGCGGTTTCGCTATGATGCATCCAGCCTGCGGGCCGGCAGTTTGACATCCCTGCTTTAGAATATACCACCAAGATCAATATAACTCTCACTATGATGTAGTCCCAATCCATGGTTATTGTTTCACAATTTGGTTGTTGTTTAAACAAAGCAGGACATGCTATGCTCAATTTTATCCTTTCTTTCTATTTAGTCTTGGAAAGTTATCTCTGGAAAATAAGAAAACATGTAGAAGAAAAACTTTTTAGTTATCAGGATCTAATTTCATTGCATCATTCTTAAAAAAAAAAAGAAGAATCGCTACCAGGGAATTGTGGGCCTCAATATGGACAGAGACCTATTTGAATCTCTGCTTGGGAAAAAAAAAACACTTAATGGGATCTCCACATCAGACTAATGCAGAATGTTTGATGAGAAACATAAACTTACTTGGTTTTAGAACAAACAATGTCTGCTTCTCCTCTGTAAAGTGAAATGCACTATTAATAATGCATCTGACTCTTTTGGCTCCTGCGTATAATGTAGATTATATCAGAGGTCTAAATGCAGTAGACATGGATATTGTACTCCCTGACACGTCTGAAAAGATTGTTTCTTATTTTCCTCCCACCCTCCAATGAAGGGAGAATCGTTAGTTTCTTGAAGATCCATTGATCACAAGGACATTCCATCAAAGCAACGTATAAAATGGAGGTTATGATGTTGCTTTCTCCTTTTAGCAAAACACTTTTCTTACAAAAGTCCAATCACATATGCCATTATTTCTGATGGCTGTGGTCTTGATTGCATCTATTTTTTTCCATGCCAGCAGGGAATCAGATAACTATGGAAAGAGTTTCTTAGTTTCTTTCTGAGCAAAACAGTAGCTCAGCCATAACAGCTGCAAGTCAAATACTTCAACAACAACAGTCTAAAGTACAATAATATAGGAGAACAAAACTATCCCCACATCAGTTCAGGAAAAGTTACATCTTTGTGTAGTATTCAAGCTAAGATATGATTCTTGGTTAAGGGAAGACAATCTAGAAGCCTGGTGTTCTGGGCTGCCAACTGCACACACACACACACACACACACACACACACACACAGACAGACATACAACTATCAGATTATGAAGTCAAGCTATTTAGTAATTGTAAATTGTAAATCTGTCACCAAAATAACAGTGCAAACTCAATATTTTCTCCCTGGAAAGCAGGCAAATTCATCTCTCCAGAGTTTAGCAAGACTTCACAGATATGAATTCCAGATTCAGAAAGATCCAAGAAGAATTCATTTCTAATCAAAGGCTCCAAATAATCACACAACCACATCAGGCTGAGCCACAGATGGGAAATTCAAACATCGTTTGACACCAAAAGCCAGTTACATCACTTTTATGTAGCTGAGTTCATCTGTTTGCTTAATTCTGCTTCTTTCTTTCAAATAAAAAGCTTGATTTCCTTTGCTGTTCTCTTAATTTACAATATAATTTGCCTTTTCATTTCTGTCTAGTTTTTGTCATCTTCACCATCTTTCATTCTTTTTCTACTTGTCTATTATTGTTGTTTGTGTTAAAGTTCCTTTTTATTTTTGAACCATCCAGATTTCTCAGGATATGAGGGAGGGAGCTTAGAGGATCATTCTTGTGGGGATAAAATTATAACTTTGAACTTCCAAAACAAGGGGAAAAATGAATGCAAAAAATAAATATTAATTATTTTACTGAAGTCTCCAGGAAAAAGACTTCAGCAAATTGATTTTGAAAGATAGTGCCTTCAGATTTTTTACCCCAGAATTTGAAATTCTTTGATTTTACTTAGAAATCTAGAATTATTGTGTGTGATGGAAAACAATCTATCTGAACACTTTCCTGTTTCTCCCATTGCAAAACTACAAGTCACTTCAACTTAAAAATATGTCAAGGAATATCATGACTGTGGCAGATATTGTAGAGACTTATCTTTCCCAATGAGTAGAATTCTTGCCACAACTTAATCTAGTTTCAGCTGAAGTAGCATTCCTGATTCTTTTCTTTGTTCTCCTTGCTCCAAGCCAAACTGACAAGTGTTACAGTCATTCTACAATAAAAGACACTGAGTTATTCAGCCTTGATCTTAGATAAAAGAAATTGCAAGCTCAGTTCTTTCTGGAACCTGGAACAAGAGAAGTTCTTTAGTTGTTAATTTTGCTACCATTATCTCATTTTCTGAAATCATAATTTGAAGATTACGTGAGAAGTTCTAAAACACAAAAAGATAGAAAAGGCAATCCCATATTTGCACAGAAATGATACTTGTGGACTTCAACTGCATGCATTTAAATAAGGACCAGATTACTGCCTCAGGTTTGTTGCAAGCTCTTTGCAGAAATGAAGCAGAAAAAAGGCTAAGAGAAATAAAATCAGCACAAAAAAAACTTAACTCTCACCAACTTATACACATGCACACATACTGTATACTTTTCCATCTTGCAGAAAACATGACATTTATTATGGTTTGAAATGTACTTAGCACCAATAGAAAATAAGAGGGGGGTATCCCATATCATAAAATTATCTTGCATATTTGAAAGAGTAGAAATGTCTCAAATATATTTCACATTCACTTAAAATATGAAACTACAAAACCTATTGCAAGAGAGGTCATATCTAAAGAGTTCAGCAGGTGAGGCAGATTAAGGCAACAGTTCTTTGCCTAGCATTCCAAATATAGGAAATCAGCATTGATAATGTTCCTACATATTGCAAATGTAGTATTATTCAGGGGAGGGGGAATCATAGCTGCACCTTGCATTGTAATGTAAAACTTACTTTATTGTTTTACAGTAAAAGAACATAAAGAGGTTTCCATTCAGATGGACAGTGTTGCTGCTGCAATAGAAAGATAGGATTTCTGTTAATAGGTATAAAAAATATCAGACTATTCCCAAAAAAGTTAATCAAATACAGTCATTTATGGAATATGCAAACTCTCCATGAAAAATAATAATAATAGGGAGACTCTTTTGGCCTACATTAGAATGAAATCTCTGAAAGTTAAAAAAACTGGTCAAATTATGCAGCAGTAAATTGCAGAAGTATTGAAAACTGGCAAGACCAGACATTTTAGAAAGCTTGTAGAATACTTTACAGGTAGTCCTTAATTTATGACCACAGTTGAGCCCAAAACTTCTGTTGCTAAGTAAGACCATTGTTAGGTGAAATTTGATCCATTTTACGACTTTTCTTACCACAGTTGTGAAGTGAATCACTTCAGTTCTTAAGTTAGTGATACGATTGTTAAGTGAATCTGGCTTCCCCATTGACTTTACTTGTTGGAAGGTCACAAAAGATGATCATATGACCCCGGGACACTGCAACTGTCATAAATATGAACTGGTTGCCATGCATATGAATTTTGATCACGGAACCATGGGGATGTTGCAACGGTCATAAGTCACTTTTTTCAGTGCCCTGTACCTTTGGATGGTACCTGTAATTAGATCTGACAGTGAGAACAATTAACCAGTGGAACAACCTGCCTCCAGAAGCGGTGAATACTCCAACACTGGAAGTTTTTAAGAAGAGACTGGACAGCCATTTGTCCGAAATGGTATAGGGTTTCCTGCCTGAGCAGGGGGTTGGACTAGATGACCTTCAAGGTCCCTTCCAACTTTACTACTACTACTACTACTACTACTACTACTACTACTANTATTATTATTATTATTATTATTATTATTATTATTATTATTATTAATCAGACTCTTAGCAACATTTGATCACCTTTTTGCTCAGTGGGGTTAGGATTAGACTGGGAAATTGAAAATATTCCAGAAGAAACCACTCTAAGCCACTGCCATGCAAGCTCTATGGTCTATTGATTTAGATCCAGCATATGAGTACATAAGAAACCAAAACATCTGAATGACCAATCAACAAGAGAACCAATCAACTGCTCAGAATTTAAATATAGCTCCAAACAAACAACCAATGACATGACCAACTGGCCACATAAGACATATATATATATATAAGCTAAAGAGGAATAGGGCAAGAAAATCCTGCTGATGATGTTACCTAGTGTGGTAACGAAACATTCAGAAACTAAATTGAAACAAGCTTTGGAGAGCAAACCACTGCCAAAATCTAAAACCTGAGCTACAAGTACTTTCTATTATTTCAAAGCTCTATGGTCATCAGAAGTCATTCACAAAAAAAAAAAAAAAAAGCTTGAGTACTGATGATGCCCACACAAATATAATAAAAATACTGTTCCAATTTTCTTTTCAAAGGCAGAATCAGTTTTGAATTGTGTACACAAAGGGCTATTTCCTAAGTCATGCATTTCTGAAAAGTCATTCTAGATCTTCACTAGAGAGACTGAAGCTCTAGTCTAGGCCAAATAACAGAATGTATCTAAAGCATTATCTGTACACCAAACAGAAAAGAAAACAGCCAAGAGCTAGTTTTAAAGTTTTATTTTGGGGAGGGGGTGGGGTATCTAGGTTAAAAACTGTAATTCTTTACAAAGATTATAACTGGAAACCAGTGGCATATGCCTTAAATCAGATAGTGACTGATGATGAAATAAAGGATACATAAATTGAGATAGATGTGTTGAAGACGTGTTTACTTGCAAATATTTTCAGTGATAATATAGCTGAAAAATGCAAGTAGAAACAGGCCACAGGTTTCTTACAATATTTTTTTATAAACTGCTACACACTGAGAATTCAAAGACAAATCCAACTTCAAACTCATGATTTGATTGTCATTTGCACACAAGGTCAGTTTATGTGATCAGAGATACCCTTTCCAGAGCTATAAACCCAACGATAAAAGAATAAAAGACCACTGAGCTTCAAATGAAGTCCTATGTGGACCTGTCAAAATATTTCTCATTGAAAATAAAAAATGGAGGAAATCAAAGTGGCAACCTTGACAACTTATCAGTGTGTTGCAAAGGAAGAAGTTGCTTATAAGTTGGGGAAAGGCAGTGGCAATTGTGATCTCTACGCCTGTTGCTTAAGCCTATGAATATAAAAGGAAGGAAGGAAAACAGGGGAAAATGATAACGTAGAACCATCTTTGCACTGCAGACTGTACCTAATTTTTAAAATTGTTCTATCTATATTATTGTTTTCATCTTTCTTTTTTAATTTAACTGTTATTAAGTGTTGTATTGCAATAGTAAAAGCCAATACAAACTAAACTTAGAAGAAGAGAATGGAAAGAAAAAAGCATGGGGAAAAAAGAAGAAAAAGAAAAGAGATAATATAGTGAAGAAAAAGAAAACAAACATATAAAAAAGTGGCTTCCAACCTTCATTACAATAAGTATAAATAGATTTAAAAACCCTTCACTCCCTATAAGCAGGGCTTTTTTTCTCATAGAACTCCCAGAATGGAGTTCCGGCACCTTTTTTGGATGGAACCTTGTAGGGTAGGCAAGGCGGGTTGTATAACATGTGTGAGTTCCGGCACCTTTTTTTTTTTTTTTTTTTTTAGAAAAAAAGCACTGCCTATAAGTATAAACAGATACCTCTTCATCCCATATACCATCCCTTATCTATATACAAATCTATAAAAACATCAACTTTTCAGTCCTGGTACCAGCAGAAAAGTCCATATAGGGTTACCAGGACATTGGGGGAAAAGGTCTTATCTTGATAAAATAAACCAATTTTATATTCCTTTCTTTACTTCTAATAGTAAATTTATTTATTATTTTATATGCTGCTCATCTCACTGATCCAATGAGTGTGGGAAGTTTACAGCATAATAAAATTTTAAACATAATACAAGACAATTAAAATTACGAAAGAATAAACAAAAACTTTAAAAAAAACCTAAGAGGATCTTTTCTCTATCCAGTCAGCCACTCCCAGTATATTATGCCCTTGTTGAGGGCCCAGGCCAATTGGCAGAATCAGGTTTTGAGGCTCTTCTGGAAGAACAGGAGTATGGGAGATGTCCTTACCTCCAACGGGAGAATATTCCAAAGGGCAGGGGCTACCACTGAAAAGGCTTTTCTCCTAGACTCCACCAGCCAAAATTATTTGGCATACGGGATCTGAAGTAGGCGAAAGGGACCATTGGGTCAACACAGCTCCTCAGATAACCTGGACCTATGCCATAAAGGTAAGAATAGAATAGAATAGAATAGAATAGAATAGAATAGAATAGAATAGAATAGAATATTCTTTATTGACTAAGTGTGATTGGATACACAAGGAGTTTGTCTCCAGTGCATACATTCTCAGTGTACATACAAACAACAAAGTGATAAAACATAAATCATAAGATACAATTGTAAATCATAAGATACAACCAGCAAAGTGATAGTCATAGGATACTAACAGGAGTAGGTAATACAAAAGATGAGAAGGATAGTAGTAATACAGCCCCACTACATGGTTATATATCCTTATCTAGTTCTGAAATATCTGTAGATTTTTTGAGGTTTGTTTTTTGGGGTGAGGTGTGCGTTTTCATCTCAGTGTTGACTCCTTGGACTAATTCCTGAAGTTTTGATTCATTCAATTTTGCAAGATTTAAGGCACAGTTTGCTATTGCCTTTTTCCTGGGGCTGAGAGAGAGTGACTGGCCCAGGGTCACCCAGCTGACTTTGTACCTGGTTTCTAGCCACATACCTTAAACACGGCACCAAATTGATTCTCTTTAACTCTTTAATGAGTTACTTATTTTACAGTCTGTGTTAATTATTGGTGCTCATTGTTGTTTAGTAACTTTTAGCATTATATATAGTTTTATATAATAGTATACTAATTAAATAGATTTATGTAGCTGTGTTCATAATTGACTCTGCAGTCCTCTTCCTATTTATAATCTTAATGGTATTGGTACTGTGCTTTTATATTTGTCTTAGCCTCTTCAATTTTATTTATTCTTACAGTTCATAGTTTAAACTACTGGAGCAATGGTTTTAATTTTAGCACTGAATGTAAATTTTATTGGACAATGACAGTATTATATAAATATGTCACTTTATCTAAAAACAGTAGTTCTGTTAGAAGCTAGAGATTATATCACTATTAATAAATAGATTGAAACATGCACACAGTATAGGCTTACCTGTTTATTCATTAGAGGACTAATCTGTTTATTATAGGTCACATGCTAGCCATTTCATGCTATTATTGTTTTCTTGAGGTAAAATAATCTTTTGAATCTGTCCTTATTATCAGACTGCAAGCTAATGTATACTTCCTCTGTTTTGGATTATTGAAAGATACAAATTATAATTAATTTTATAGCATGAAGATGCATTTATAAAACCATTTATTAAATTAAAATTAAGAATACAAGTATAATCTGATGGCTCTCCCTTTTAAAACACAAAACAAAAAAGCTAGCCACATGACTTACTTCAAGCCAATAATAAACTGTTGTAAAGTTCTCCTAACCCAGTAGAACAAAATTCAGATGCAATTATTTCCCATGACCAAAATATAAAATTGTTTTAGCATTACTTATTAGTAATCATGAGAGTCTTACAACTTAGTTTGTGCACTTCACACAATGGATATAAATATGATTGTTAGTAATGATATACATATACGTTTGTGTGGATAGATAGATAGATAGATAGATAGATAGATAGATAGATAGATAGATAGATAGATAGATAACACACACACACACACACACACACACACACACACACACACACATGTTACTGCTGGTAATTATGAAATTTATTGCCAGAATCAGTATAGGTGGGAACAAGCTAACAAGATCTGTAGATGGTTTCCTCTAACTTCTAAGGAGTCTTACATGTCCCGCTTTTAACCGCTTTGTTTATATGTTGAAATATAATTATGAGACAAACAGCATTACAGAGGCCTTGAGAAAAACAAGCCCAACAAGGGAAGCCAAAGGAACTCTAGAAAGTCATACATCAGAGAGACAGACCTAATAAGCGGCTGGTCTCAAGGGGCCATCAGCTATAAACATCTGTAATCCCACTGTTCTCACTAGGGCTATGCCAATTTGCTAGAGACAGGAATCTGGTCCATAATTAGATATCAGATCTGTGATACAAAAGTGAGCAGGATAAAGGTGTTCTCTTCATAGAGCTCATTTATGACATAACAAGAAAAAACAGCACAAAGGGAGAAGGTAAGAACTACATGCACCTAAGCATGAAAATTATGGAGAAAGATAGCTGTGAGAGTAAAGAGCCAGTGCTCCAGAAAACAGATTGTTTAATGTTCTGATTAGGCAGAAAATCAGTTAGGGAGACTACAATTTGCATTGCTGATAGGGGATTAAACATGGATCTGAAAATGGAACCTTCCTAAGTTTTTCAAAGGCCAGAAACAATTCAGAAAGCAGGCCATACCACACCAAAACAAATGCAAATAAAAATCCAAAACAGTAAAACTGACAGAGATTCCATAAGTGTAAATGAGGAGAAATAATTCATAAACCCTAGGCTAGTCCTTTGTCTTGCTAGAAATAAAGCCAGTTTATATTCAAAACAAGAATGATTGACAGTAAAATTTCTTGAATAAAAGAATGTGGGTCATTTTTAAATAACTTTATTAGATTTTAAAACAGAACAATAAGCACTAACAGAATCTAACAATCGAGAAAAATAAAACAGAAGAGAAAAAAGAATAAAGAGGACAAAAGTGTAACAAAAAGAATAAAGATAAAAAGCAAGTGACTTCTAAAGTCTTTTGAGGAATATTTTAATGAAACTTACATTAAGCTCTTGCTCTGCATAACATCCATTTTTCTTAACAATCTATTAATATTACTAATCTGCAAATCCATATGTCATAATTTCATTTTATATTATATTCTCTGCCAGGATAGGAAGGCAGGCTCTGTTTATGGGTCCCATCGATGTTCATCTGTAAGACCATTAAAATGGGCTTTGTTGCTGATAGACCTTTCTCTATGGAACAGCATTTCCCCTGAGGTACAGTTGGACCCCACCCTGAAAAATCCTAAAAATGGTTTTCTCAGCAGGCCTGGGGCCCACACATGGAAATAAAGCTGATCAGTGATTAATTTGATTGTGTTGTTGCTGCCAGGGATGGGTGGGATCTGTAGATTTTTAAATGTTGTAAGCTGCCTAGAGTTACCTGTGTGTGAGTTTGGTGGACATATTTTAATAATGATGATGATAAAGTTGGAAAGGACCTTGGAGGTCATCTAGTCCAACTCCCTGGTCAGGCAGGAAACCCTATACCATTTCGGACAAATGGCTGTCCAGTTTTTTCTTAAAAACTTCCAGTGTTGGCGCATTCACCGCTTCTGGAGGCAGGTTGTTCCACTGGTTAATTGTTCTCACTGTCAGGAAGTTTCTCCTTAGTTCTAGGATGCTTCTCTCTTTGGTTAGCTTCCACATACATACTTACACATACATACATAATACACACATACATACATACATACATACATTCATACATACATTTGAGGTATGAAAAAGGAGGGATAAAACAGCATAATAAAAACAACAATACCATATTAAACTTCCACAACTGAGCCAAAATTTTCTATGGCTAAGTGAGGCAGTTGCTAAGGGGATTTTGCCCCATTTTGTCAGCTTTCTTGCCACAGTCGTTAAATGAATCACTGCAGTGGTTACGTTAGTACGTTAGTTGTAAAGTGAATCTGGCTTCCCCCTTGACTTTGCTTCTTAGAAATTCGCAAAAGGGAATCACATGACCCCGGAACACTTCAACAGTCATAAATACATGCCAGTTGCCAAGCATCTGAGTTTTGATCACATGAGCATGAGGATGCTGCCACAGCCATAAGTGTTGCCTAAGTCACTTTTTTTCAGTGCCGTTGTAACTTGGAACAATCACTAAACGAATGGCTGTATGTCGAGGACTACCTGTATATACAAACTGACAGTGGTTTCTGAAGAGCAGATAAGGTTAAAGGGGACCCACAGGCTTCAAATCTCTCACAATTGCTCCTCACTGCCCAGTATCTAGTAACTCAGGAAATGGCCTCTGTCTGGATCCTTCTTCCCTCTCCCCAGTTATGGGTAGTAGTTGTAGCTCCCCCACCCCATATTTATGTGTGGCAGGGGGGAGAATAGGCTGATCTCTGCCATCCCATTCTGCCATCTCTTTCACTGCCTGCCAGCAGAGTGTGGTGTAGGGAATGAAAAGAGTTGGACACCCCCACCCCCCCCAGATAAAGGGTTTTCAGTCCAACTGCCTGACCTTCCTTCTCCGGTGCAGTATATTTTATCTGCTGATCTCAGGAAGCCAAAGCTGTTAGTGTGGACTTGCAAGCAGGGCTGACTTTGATAGATTCCACTGTACTCTTTAGTTTGATGTCATTTTTCAGGCAGAGAAGTTGTTCCTCTTGTTACTAGACACAGCTGCTATCTGCCATTTGTGTTGATTCCTTTTAAGCACGTAGGGCCTTGAGGTAGAGCAGGATTGACCAGGCCAGGAGGGGCTCTTGAAGATGATCCAGGGATCTTTCCCTCAGGAAGGAACGTAAAATGAAAAGAAAAATGGGAACAAGACTCATTACCCTGCAGCATAAATATAGAAATAAATCTTCCACTGGACCATTTTAAATTGCTGTGCTCTGACCATTTATATGCTGTAAGTTATTTTTTTAACATTTATTCTGAGAGGGGGGGAGGAAGGAAGGAAGGAAGGAAGAGGGGGAGGAGGGGGAGGAAGAAAGAAAGAAAGAGAGAGAGAGAGGGGGGGGGCAGGGAGATATTCTGAATGGGAAAGGTAGTTGCTTCCCACTTCCCAAATCCATCCAGTTTTTGCAAGAAATGAACAACTGATTATATATTATTGGACATGCATATAATAGCTGGAGAATGAATAAATGTCATCAATTAATATAGGACTACAAACCTTAAATCCTTCCATCAAGACAAAAGGAGGAAAAGTGATGATTGCTTTATGAATTTCATTCCAATAATGATTAGTGGGATGTAAAGGAGATTTATATTTCTAAACGGAGCTCTGCTTTTGGATCCCAGGGTGAATTACAGGACTCTTGAATCAATCTGACGGTGGGGTTTTGTTTTGTCTTCTCAAGGGCAAACAGACCTTTGAACAACAGGACTTCCCCAGGTGCTCATAACAATACAGACCCTGGGAAAAGTCACCACAGGATGGCTTCTTCCCTTACCATAACACTGAAGCTTGAGAAGACAGAAAGATGCTGTACCATGACATGACATCCTATAAAAGCGTATCCCTTAAATCCCTATTTAAATAAATAAATGCAAGAACACCATTCCCACGGTGATAGTTATACCTCCCCAAAGTATCTAAAGGCAGGGTTTTGTCATCGTGCCTGGGGATTTGCTCAGGGATGGTTATATTGATTTATACATGACTTGCACTTGCCTGCTTATTATATTTTATAGCTTTAATCTGGTTTTATTTTCATTTTAATGTGATCTTTAATGCGACAAAGAGAGTCAATGGAGAAGTTGGCAGTAAAACTACAAGTCATAATCATATGATGTCTCTCTTAATGACCGTGGGTGATTTGCTTAACAACTGTGGCAGAAATGAGGTTGTAAGTTCATTGCAGTCATGTGATGTTTCTTGTAATGATAGCATTTCTTAATGACAGAGTTGCCAGTCCCAGTTGTGGTTGTTAAATTAACATATAATTTTAACTGAAGCTAACGTATAATTTTAACAATGTGTTTGACCGAGTTGCATTATTATTACGCGTATCCTTAGAGTGTCTGGTTTTAGTTTTCTGTTTTAGCAATGTCTGGTTTAGCTTTCTGTTTTTTAGAGAGCACCTCTTATTTTATTCTGCAATTCATGTAGTACACTATAATTGTAAAATTGCCAAGCACTTGCCTGGGTGTGCTAAGTCATAAATATGTTATCCCATTTTTAGGGTTTAGGAAAAACCTAAATATCAACTGGCAAACTTTTGGAAAATTATTACTCAGCATGAATAGAGGAATGAATATATATTAAGAGTGAGGATGGAGAAGCAGAAGGTCAACAACAGCAGTCCATAACTCTTAAATGTTCTCTTTAATATAAAAATCTAATGTCCTTTTAGCTTTAAAGAGACAGTAATTTGTGACAGCAAAATGTTCTTAGCATTAATAATTCTGGAATCTGAGTTTAAAAATCAGCCTCATTCACCATACCTGGATCAACTGGGGTGAAGGTTTTGTAAGTAAAATATGTTTCATTTTGGTATCCATTTTCCTCCATTTTAATCAGTTTTGATACTCATAATTTCAATCAGCCTATATTCAGTTCTACAGTTGCATCCTTCATAATATCTCTTGATTTATTTGACTACAAGCTCCTGCATCTGTTTGCCGGATGGTTTACGTTTCTCCTCTGTGCATAATTTATCATGCTTTAGTAACAAACCTTGCAACATTCTCCATCATGAACACACAATGCCCTATTCAACAATAAAATAAAAATGCAGGGAACACGGTGGCTTTTACCTCTAAATCTCCGCATAACCCAAGTGTTAAAGCTAATCACTGCTAGGAAAGTAGCTGTTAAAGAATGATTGGTCATCAAGGTGTTGCAATCCAAGAGAGGCAAAAAGAAATTCCAGTTGTATAAGAAAAAGACATGTAACAATGGAGGCAGAAATAAACAATACACTGGCCAAAGAGCTAATATGTTGCTCGACTTCAGAAGACGATTAAATGGGTCAACATATTTGTTTGTAATAAAGAACTTTATCTCAACTCAACTGGACCACAGTCTTGTTAAAGATAAGTCCTCAATTTACAACTACAAGAATTTCCTTTCCTAAGCAAGGCAACTGTTAAGTCGCATCTGATTTTATAAACTTTTTTTTGGCCACAATTGTTAAGCGAATCAGTTGTTAATTGAAATTAATTGGTGAATGAAGTGGTCATTCAGCAACTTCAGCTTCCACCATTGACTTTGCTGGTTATAAGCTGGCTGGAAAGGTCGTAAATGGTGATCCAATGACCCTGAACCATCCTAAATACATGCTGGTTACCAAGTACCTGAATTTTGATCATATGACAGTAGGCACTGCTGTGACTGGCATAAGTGCAAGGACCAGTCAGAAGTCACCTTTTTTTCCCAGTGGTGATGTAACCTAAAATGATTGCTAAGTGAATGGTTGTAAGCAACCTTGACAAATAAATAAATAAAGTACCCCATAGTAGTGGCTATCAATTACCAACTAGAAAATGATGTCATTGACTAGTATCGGTTCATGTGGTCACTCAATTGCTGTATGAAACTGGAATGCACATGATATTAGAACCAAAGTAATTTATCTAAAGTGAAAGACTTTGATTGCATGCTCCTGGGAATGCTTTCTTTTATATTAGGACTTATGATAGACAGGAAGATGTGGGGAGAAAAATGAAAATAATAAAAAGCCAACATCAATATGTAGAACAGTGGTTCTCAACCTGTGGGTCGGGACCCCATTTGGGGTCGATCGACCATTTCACAGGGGTCGCCAAGCAAGGCTGTCCGCCATTTTTTTTGTCCGCCATTTTTTTGGTCCGCCATATTTTTCCCCTTTTCCGGTGGGTGCCTTACCTCCCTTGGGCTGGGCCAGCTGGTGGTCGGCCTGCTCCGTCTCTGCCGCTTGCCAGCTACGCCTCGGCCGGCGCAGGGGGCGGAACCATGCATGCGGGGCGCTCCTGGGCAGGGAAAGTCCTCAACTTACGACTGGTTGGGTAGTCCTTGACTTACGACCGGTTTAGTCCTCGACTTACGACCGGTTTAGTCCTCGACTTACGACCGGTTGGGGTCGCGGCATTAAAAAGGTTGAGAACCACTGATGTAGAAGATTACTGGTTCTTCTTCTTCGGCAACTCAAAAGAGGATGCAGTGTTTATTACTGTATTTGTCGGAACAGGCCAGCCTGCAAGAGATATGCTTTTCTACATGGGTAATGTTATCCTTCTTCCTTCCTGAGCTGTTTCTGCCAAGGAAACATGAAAGGCATAAAAAAGGGAAATATAATTTTCCCAAGGATTCTATTGATCACAGATTGTTTGGCAGCAGTTCATATAGGAGATTGCTTTCACGGCACTTTAGAATGTTGATTACTAATGCAAATATTGTTATTTGTGAATTGTTTCAACCTTCATTACCAAGGTAGAATTATTTGTTGCTATTAATCAGTTACAACTACAGTGGTCTACATGCCAAATATGTGCATGAGCAAATATATACATACATTACTTACATTCCCAAGTTTGTAATGCTGTGAGACTTAAAGCATATTGTTTTTGTGATATACTGCAGTAATGTCATACCCTCCAAATCCATATTCCACATAAATGAATTAGCACAGGTGGTATCATGTTGAATTAGCATAAGTGGTATCATGTGAAATTCTATTGAATTCAAATACCAAACAATGTAGATAGAAGGAAAATAATACATAGATAAGGAATATTCAAAGAGAGTTAGATAAATGTGAATTAGTCACAGCCAGAGGGAGAACTTAAATGTTAAGCATATTCTAGGCAAAAACACACATTTCTCCAAATTCCAAAGTCCAATTTTTTCCTGCTCTTGGGAGACAAAAATAACAAAAAGGACCAAGCTCAAGAATAATCCCAAATTATTTCAGCATCCCTTCCCAAAGTTTTGTGATTAAAGATTCTTGGTAAATTATTTTCTGTGACTAGAAATAGAACTAGTCATAAAACAAATCTTCTCTTTTTCTGCCCCAAAATATTTCTTTATATTTGGGGGGGGGGATTGTACCAGTTTTTACAAGAGAGTTATATCTTTTTGTCCCAAAGAGACTCAATATGCTTCAGAAGAGCCCCTTGTTAACTAGCAAATTTCCTAAATCTTTCCATGTCAGCTGAATACAGTTCCCTTTGCAACTTTTCTATTAACCCAAAACTTAGCAACCCAAAATTTAACATGCTGAGAAAAAAAAATGAAGGGTCCATGAGAAACAACAATAACAATAACAAAAATGAATGGTTGAGGGAGTTAGGTATGTCAAAGAAAAGGATTGTAAAGACATGATAACTGTCTTCTAGAACTTGAGGGTTTGTCACACAGAAGACGGGGTTGACGTATTCTCCAAAGAGCCAGAGGACAGAAGAAGAAGTAATGGGCGGAAGCTTGTTGAAAAGAAATCCAAGCTAGAAATTTTCTGAGAGTGAGAATAATTAATCAATGGAATAGCTTGTGTCCCAGAGTTGTGGGTGCTCCATCACTAGAACTGAAGAAGCTTCTTGGATGAGAAGTGAAATACTTTAAAAAAAAAACCCAGGAAAGTCCAGTTGCTTTTTGAAAAAAAAAAAACATATTTGGGACAACCATGAACTGAATGATTGAGAATCTCCGTAGACACCCATCGCTGGAGGTTTCAAAAATAGACTGGGGAAACATTTGACCAGGATGGTATAAGATCTGCTGCCTTGAGTAGGAGGTTGTAGTAGAAGACCTCTGAGATGTCTTCCAGGCCTATGATTCTATGTTCTAAGAATTAAAGGAAGAAGTAAAATTATATAACATTCCTTATTGTGCCATTATGATACCTCCATTACTGTTGATTGAATTCCAATGGCTCAGCTCATCATATCTCATTATATTTGCCTATTTTTAGCAAAATGGAATCTGCAATTTCAATTAACAGGAATCCAAGGCCAACAGAATAATTTGACTTAAAACCTAATTGTTTGTGTGACTTTGCATTCAGGTAACTGCAGAAGATCATGACATGTTGACAGTTTGAAAAGGGTGGCATGAATGGCAGAATAACAACAACAACAAAAACCTTGCTTCGGCTCCCATTTATGTTAAAGATTTTGACACAGAAATGGATTAACATTGTGCAATTTTTTTTCCAGATTAAGTTCTTTGTCAGAAAAGGAAGCAGAGGGACGCTAATATCTTGCCAGTTCTAACATTTAACATGGTATGGAGGTTCTGTGAAACACTGCTCTACTTTAATTATTGCCACTATCCTGCCTGTTTGACTTTTTGTAGGCCACTTACTGAAGCTGTCAGGATATAGCAAGGAATCTGTCTTTGACCAGAACACAAGGATTGTGTCTTTCAAGAGATGTTTTTCTCCGATGACCTGTCAAGCAGAGCTGGGTAAAACTTGAAGCTTTTGCAAACAGCAAAGCGTTCCTCTCCTTTTAAATAGTGAAGTTACTGCATTACTTTTTTGTGTGGTACTTCATGTCACTTTGAAGGTCTTTTCAGTACTTCAAGTCAGGTAATCACATACAGAAACCTCTTCTGGATACTTTAAGATCTGGATGTCATGCTGTACCTCAAGAAGGTTGAAAAATGTCACTTCCAAAGCACTTAACTGAGATGTAGTGCAGCCATATCACA
Organism: Protobothrops mucrosquamatus; assembly: GCF_001527695.2. Lineage (NCBI taxonomy): Eukaryota > Metazoa > Chordata > Lepidosauria > Squamata > Viperidae > Protobothrops > Protobothrops mucrosquamatus. Next base: position 376,996 of record NW_015387146.1, read on the forward strand.
CAGGCCTATATAATGCATGGGGACTCCATGGGCGACAGCAGCTCTCCAGAATTACAGGTAGTCCTTATTTAGTGACCTTAATTGGGTCTTCATTCACGAATCCTCCTTTAGTTTAGTGACTGCAATTGGGAATGGCAACTCAGTCATTAAGTGAAGTGATTGTTAAGAGAACAATCATGGGACCACAACTGTGCTTCCAATTTTGTTTTAGTTTTCCTTTGCCTTACAGCATCAGCAGGATTTGACCCCAAACTTGTTGGTGAGCCTGAATGGTGGGAAAGGTTTCTAGAAATCATCAAGAAGTCTGGTAAAAGGACAAGTAGTATAGGTATTATATACCCTTTGGAATGCTCACACCAGCATGGTGATAATTAGCAAGAAGAGGATTAATGTTTGTATTTACATTCATTGGAGAGGAAGGGATTATAAGAGAGTAAACAGGCAAGCAATGCCAAGTACACATTGAAAGGAATGTGCTAGCTCCAGTTTGCCTAGCATGCTCTCCACTGCAGTTGTCACTCTCCTAAGGGAACTGTGACTAAACCTTTAGTGGGAAACTGATTAGGATCTTGTCAATTTCATCCAGCAGCTGCAAATTGGTGAAGGGTTCTAACCAGCTACTTAAGATCACAGAGCTGAATTTGTTAACTTGCAATTAGTTAGGAAAGGGCTGCAATGCAGAAAAAAACATCTCAAAAAGCGAAAGCTTCTTTAAGCAATCTCTCCACCCTGAGAGGGAGCAAAAAAAGAGGGGGGGGGATGAATCAGGCATAGGAAAACATTATGCAGTACTAACTGATGAACGAGAGAGAGAGGGAGAGAGAGGGGGGAGAGAGAGAGAGAGAGAGAGAGAGAGAGAGAGAGAGAGAGAGAGAGAGAGAGAGAGAGAGAGAGAGAGAGAGAGAGAGAGAGAGAGAGAGATGCTAGGAAGGTCATAAATGCAGGCATTGATCACAAATTTACTTTTGCATCATTGTCATAGCTGTGAAGTCTCTGTCCAAAGCAGTTGCTAAATAAGCATTGCCTGTACCTACAATTTCATTTGTATGTGCATTTCCTGTATGTGCAAAGCCTGAGCAATGCCACTGAGGTGTGTTAATACCTGATATTCATACCCTTTGATTGGGTTATCCAGTGGGAGAGTGCAACCCTTTGATCGCATTTAACCTTGGAATTCCAGAATATGGAACCCGATTCCAAATAGTGGACAGGGCCAGCACAAAACCAAATTCAATTAAATTATAATTTATTTAATTAAAATATTTTAATACAATTATTACCATTTAACCAATTCCTGACACAGTAAGAATCACAGTACAACCGTAACTTTAGGGGAGTGATACAAACTGTTTTATGTTGCCTTTGTATTCTTTGTATTCTTTCCTTGCAACAAGATGCCTAAGATAGGATAAACTGATGTACCGGTATTTTTATTCCTTTTGATATTTTTATCTTGTCAGGGAGTTAGATTGGGCTGAATGTGCATGATTGGTTGAAGAGTATTTCTTCTCACAAGCATAGGGATGTATGTGAGTCTCCCTCATTGGAACTTAAGATGTCAAATTCGCTGCCTATCAGGAAAATCAAGTTAGAGTTAGCCCTAACAGAAATCACCACCATCAATGTCATAATTTGAACTCAATCATTAGATCTAAACAAATGGGTGGTATTTGTCTTTATTCCAATAGCTTACTACTCTATGTAACTCAAGATCCTAACTCAAGATCACTTAGAAATATGCAGTTTCCATCTTTGGAATATTCTGTCCAAATGACCGATGAACCTGTAATATACACGGAAAGAGGTGCTATTGTTTGTAGGATTACAAATCTTTGAATACAGTTCTATTTTGAGAATGACTGTTATCCATGCAAGACATCTAATATTCTGCATAAGTGAAAATGAAGAAGACAATGAAGTTCCAAGAATATTATCACTTTCCTAGATTTCAAAAACAACAGTTGTCCAAGCGCAGTGATACAAAATCTCATGTGAGAATTCTCTCCCCAGATCTCAAGATGAATTTAAGAACAAAATAAA
>NW_015387146.1:379765-398286 GCF_001527695.2 Protobothrops mucrosquamatus
GATGTCAAGTTCTAAACTGGAGAAAATTTGAGATTTTATAACCAGAGGTAAAAAGCAAATGTTTCCAAGGCAGTAAAAATAATATAAATCTTAATAAGTATTTGTCATGTGCTGGATAATGGATTATTCTTTCAATGTGAGAAAAAGGCAAGGGAACCCTTAGACCCAAGAATGACAAATAAAATTCACCTTAACAGATGCAGATTTGCTTTAATGTTGTGTGTGATGATAATAAAAAGGGCTTGTAAAATAATACAAGAGGCACCGTATATCTTGGATGGACGATAGCATGCCAAAAATTGTATTTAGTTAGATCAGCCAAGCCTCTTAACTTGGCTGCAATTTCCCTTCATTCAATATAATAAAACCTGGAGGTAAAATATCAACAAAATATTTTCACATTTATGGGTTGATGTCCTCATTAGAGAACCTATTAGCAGAGGCCAATAAATCACAAAGTTGTTAACACTTTCATCATACTTAAAGAATCATAGAAAGTCTTTAAAGCAAAATTTACATCTTATTTGCCTTCTAATCCTCATGGGTGAAAATGGTCCCTCTCTGCTTTATTTTTTAATTAACAAAGGGAGACTTATCAGTTAGCAACTAATCTTTGTTGATTCCTCCCCCCCCATAATATACTTATCCATATAAGAAAATACTACATTAAATATTTTGCTGATGTAAATTGCTATGAATTGATTACATGGTGATGTAAATTACTACAATTTACCTGAAATTAGTATTCAGACTGTCTGTAGTCTGTGATACAGCATTAGCCAGATCTCACCACAACCCCCAACCCTTTGGCATAATAGCCATATAGGAACATTATGCAAATCCAGATATCCCACAGAAATGAATAATTTAAGCCTGTTTTGAAGGACACTTGTCAAATGTTCTGGCATCTTAAAAACTCATTTATATAAGTAAAGCCAGACAAATTTGAATGTTTGTCTGAATTTGTATTGGCTTTCTCTGTGTCATCACTCTCTTGATGCTGTGCAGATGTACAGAATTTGAAACTGTTATAACACAGTGTTTTAACTTACTACCAAGGATTAAAGTAGTAAAAAGCTATTTATTTATATTCATTTATTCAAACACACATGCCTTTATGCTCCCAATCAGTAAACTGGCCTTTGGCAGTTAAACCAGGACCCTTAGATTGTAACATCTGAATTAAAGTAAATACTTGCAAAAATAGATGAAGGTCTACCCCAAATATGCTTTTTCATGAGGCAACTGGACTTTCTTGTTTTTTCTTTGAAGACATTTCACTTCTCATCCAAGAAGCTTCTTCAGCTCTGACTGGATGGTGGGGAATGGAAGCATTTATACTCTTTGCAGACAGCAGGTCATTTGCATTCTTTTAGAGAGTCATTGAGGCCACCTGGAGGTTTATCTGTGTCATCAGGGTCACCTGAGTAGCGCAAATGGCTGTGGAGCCTTCTTGGAACTGTTGAAAGAACTATGTTGTAGACTGAAGATAGATGATGTCATATCCCTTCCCCTCTATTGACCAAGCACTGTTCAATTTTGACATAGATAGCCTCTTTGACTCTTCTTTCAAACAGTCAGATGATCATGGGGTACTGCAAATGGCTGTAGACATGACATGGTTGCTGAGTTCCCAAAATGCAGTCATATGACCTTAAGGGAACGGTCTAGACATAAGAACTTTGTAACTAGGTTGTAAGTAGCTTTTGGGAGTTTGTTGTAATTTTGAACAATTACTAAGTAACCAGTCATAAGGTCAGGACTACCTGTACCAACATATCAGTTATTTCAGGCTGTAAAAGCATTTATAACATAAAGGAATAGAAAATTCTAAAACACAAATGTGCGTGCACATTATTCTTATATAACTTGGAAATTGAAAAATCTTGAAAAAAATGTATTTAATCCATTGGTTTCAGTTTGCAAAGAAGACTGGGTAATTAAGATCTTTGATTTAGCCGAAGACATTTTTGGAGCTATTCCTACAAAATATGCAATTTAAATATACAATTATGGATTGGTTTCTTCAGGAATGAATCATGGGAATCAGTCCTCATCAAAGTGGCATGCTCTCATACAATCAGTCTGACTTATAAAACAAAACACAAGCAACATCTTAATTGTCACCCAGTTTAAATGAATTACATATTTTAAAAGCATATGTGGAATACGCATACACTGAACTCAGGAAGGTGACTTTGTAAAGTCTATTAAATTGTTTTCCATTTAACCACACAGAATAGATGATTTATTTAGCATGGCAACTTATTTTAAAAGACCATACAAAAAATTCTACTTCTGCATTTCGGATTGGCATCCAGCAAAGGGAGGCAACTAACAGCTGCATCTGTATGAAATGTCTGTCTGTGGGTGGGATAACAAGTATGGCATCTACATAGATTGTGTGTATGAGTGTCTGTACAGGGGTAAGTGCTGAGCACTTACTGATTAAGCAAATCACAACAACAGCAATCCTATCTGTGGCATTCCTTTTCCTTAACTTTAAAAATGCTACTCAATGTTCCAACTAAAAAAAAATGACCTGCCCCATTGCCTTGCTGGAACCTTCCCTTCTTCCTCAAGGGATCATGCTGTCTCTTCTCTTTTTCTTCCTCTTTTTGCTCACTTGACCTCTGTATAATATTAAATAGCTCCCTAGTTGACTCTCAAGGCTATCAGATTATATGGTAAATGGCAACACACTCCATTACACACACAGTAACTTTAAAATCCTAGCCCCTCAGAGGAGGCTGCACAGAAGACTTCAATAAGGTAGACATTAGCCAGAAATATTTCATGTCGGTCAAGGCTATCCTGACAGGGGTCATAGGGAGGTTACATATGGTCCATGGAGAGTTCCATTAATTAAGTTGCAAATAAATGTGTTTAATTGCTACCCATTGAATCTTATTTCTATTTTTTTATTCTGTTACTCTATCTTCTTCATGCAATCATTAATTTTACAATTATAGTTTATATCCTGGTGCACATGGGAAGGCAAACTCTGCTAGAAAGAACCTCTCTGTAAGAATTTTCATACTTGTTTGTGTGAATGGGAGTGAGGCAATGTATTATTTCCACAGCACTCCCAATTAGATGTCCCAAAACCTATTGGCCATGGTATTTGGGAAGTGTAATTCCAACACATTTGAAGGGAGCCAGATTAAAGAGGGCTGAAATGAGTTTTGGGAGACAAAGTGTAGAGATGTTGCTTAGGGAACAGTCAGATAGGAGAGAGAGCATAGCCTGTTGTTGAATAGTGGAGATGGCAAAATGCTCAGAAGGAACCTTGCTTAGTTTTTCAAACCATAAAGGAGATGACAGGAGAAATGCATTTTCATTCTTGCGAGATTCTGTTAATGTAGGTTTACAATAAAGTAGAATTAGTTTACCTAGTTGTGTTTTTTGTCTGCTCTACCTGGTGAGGCTGCCATCAAACGTGCAAGTCAGAAAGTACAATTCTCCTGCCCTTTCTCATTTTTTGCTTTTTTTTAAAAAAAAAATGACAGTGCCAAGAACAGAATCATGAAGCTGGTGACTTCTCTATCCAGAGCATGCTCCTCCAGTACTTTGGAACACTATTTGTGTGAAAATTGTTATACCAACTCTACTTCTTATTTTGGAAGGTCTGCCTCCCAAATTTGCTTTCTATACCAATGCCAGGATTAGGCATTGACATCTCCAGGTAGAGTTAATATCTCAAGCAAGATCAAGCTTAGAACCCGGAAGAGCGGCTGCTGATGGCCATCAAAGAGGGATTGAAACTCTACTTTGCTACAAGGTATACCTTATTTATACAACTGATGGACGAACAACAACAACCTTATTTATACAACTGAGCAATTAACTCCCAGGTTTTATTGCCTTCAGATACCACAAGCAAAATAAAAGTATTACAGAGATCTTTTTAAAATAATATTTTATTGAATTGCAAAGTCATCCAGAGATTTTTGATATTGTAAGTGCAGTGTCAACTCTACAACGAACCTGGCTGAAGCCATCTTGCTTGGTCTAGGTTGCCACACAATGGGAGGGGATGCGGAGGATATCTGCTAGTCTAAACATTTTACTGTTCCATGGGAACCAAGGACATTTCTGTCAGTTAAGTGGGGGACATGAGCATTCAGTTAGAAAGTCTGCCAAACTATTCTATTGGGAAACGTAGCTGAATGCATAGCAATGGGGTGGGAAGTTGAACTTTGTAATAGTGTTTCTATTTGAAGGGGACTTCAGACTTGGTTTCACTTTTGACCGTGCTGATATTATGTAGCCAATAAACACGTTCTTTGAGAAACCTCTAGCCTCAGAGTTCTGATTTGTTTGGTCTCATCTATCGGAACCTTGACATGCAGTATGAAATTGGGCATATTTGCATTGTGCTCTTCTGGAGTTCTAAGCAGTATATATTTATTTTAAATGTACCATATAAAAAACAGAATGAGGAAACTATTCTTTCTGAGATGAAAAAGGTTCACAAGTTCAGCAAACAGGCTGAAGTACACAATTCCTCAAAGCAAAATTTCTCCTGAAGAAAACTTTAATTTGCAATATTGTGGCTCAGTATAATTTCAGGTTGGATAGGTCATCGTGAAGCATGGATGGAATGACAACTTGGCCTTATAATAATTAAAACGGATATACATGTCATTTTATATATCATTCTTTGCCATGCAATTAATATTCCTTTCTTGTAATTTGTTTTAATCTGAACTGACGATTCTAGCTTAGAACGGAAAAGGAAGCAGCTCATACGTTTAGCAAGAAACATTTTTGAGCAAAACTTTTAGCTTATATGTCTAAATTCACCTTCACAATTAGAAGGGCTGTGAGCTGTTTTTTTTAAAAAAAGAAAGAAAGAAAGAAAGATTGGAAGCATATGCAGGCTATCATTTAATGTTAGCAGTGTGAACCAAAACAATGTTTCAACTCCAATGACTTTAGCAGCCACCATATATTTTTTTGTTTTATTTTATTTTAAAAAACAAGTTGCAAATTAATCCTTAAATTATATATTCTTTCATGATCAGTGTCTATTAAGGGGTATATGTTCAAACTCAGTGCCTTTAAACATTGGAAGATTGCCAATTTAATGGTAAATACCTCCATTAATCAAAAAATACAAACATACAGATTGCATGGCTTAACCTGCATAGGAATTAAGGTTATTAATACCAATAGTAATCTAAGGAACATTTATTATCTTCCTTTGAGATGCAGCTGAGTTCATCAGCTAATTTATTTCAGCCAATAAGTATGTAATCCATTAGAAAGGGTTTTCAGAAAGTCAAAAATACTTTTCAGAGTTTTAATTTTTCTCTACTTTTGTTTTCACAACCAGTTTCAAAACTGCAATTTTATGTTTATCCCAGACTCCATATCTATCTAGCCACTAAAATAAAGGCCCTCCTATGCAATAAGTGAAAATGGGTAACAAAAAATGATTCATAATGTCCCCAAATAGACTGCTTAGCTTGTAAGAAATCTCAGATCCTTGCTAATTCTCCTTGCTTTGTAGCTATTCTGCAACATTTCCCTGTAGCTATCTCCAGGAAAAAAATATATATGTGGCTGATATGCTTAGCCACCGACCATTAAAAAATATTAGCCAATACAGTTTGTACTGTAATTTAGAGTTCTTCAGACTGGTTTGTCATTTTGAACAACAACAATAATTTTCTAGCATAGGAACTTCCCAATCTGCCATTACTAATAGAAAGAATCTGACTAGATTCGAGCAAAGTTGAAAGTAAAACCCTCAATAAACTTAAATTAGCTACTATCCTGAATTCCACTTATTTCATCGGGATTATTCTAGTATGATTACACCTAGATGATACCCATAGCTTTGGGGGGGGGGGGGAAGGGAGCAAGGAAATTTTTATCACTTTGTATTTCTATATTGTCTCTCTGAATAATATATATAGAACTAGGAAATTGTAGAGATGCACATATGGAAAACTTCATGGGCCAGAAATTAACAACATCCAGACCAACATTAGAACAATTGCTTTTATTATTATTTTTTATCATAACTGATCAGGTCAGCTTCCTCAGCCAGCAGAAGAAAGAAATCTGTGGTAGCTATATAGTTTCATAAAGGATTAAATGTAACCACAGCATTCTAATCATATATAAGAATAATTTATCTAGCTCATTGATTGGGAACCTGTTGCTCAATAGCTTATTTCGCTATTGGCCATGTTGTCAATACAGTATCATATGAAATCTTAGATGTCCTTGGAGTCTTCTGATGCTGAAGTTCTCTGCAAAGAGAAATGACTTAAACAGTTGGCTTACCCCGAGTATCTAATGGACCCCTCAAGTTTTCCAAAGGGTGTTTGGGCAAATATATCACCAAATTGCAAGCAGTTCTATGCTTTGTGGGATTGGTCAGAATCATTCACAGCCAAGGAGATTTTCCTATCCTCGCTTTATTTGCAGAACAGCCTCTTTGATTCTTCCCTGCTTCTATAAGTATCTTTTTGATCAATATGAAGACAATTCCATGGGTCTTCAGAAACCAGTGGGAGAATTCTGGTTCCCCTCGCTTCTCCATGACTCCATTCCTGAAAGTTGCAAGTTTTGTCTCAAAGATGCTTTTCCCAAAGGCTGTCTTTTTCCTTGAGAAAGAAGAAGACGTTTTGCTTCTCATCCAAGAAGCTTCATTGGCTCTGGCAGGATTGTGGGGGCGAAGGAAGGATTAGTTCTGACAGGATTGGGGAGGGGGAGGGGTCACAGAGATCATATTCTTTGCAGTCATCTTGTCCTTAGGATGCTTCCTGAGAGCTCTTGAGGTCACTTGGGAGTTTTTCTGTGCCTCAAGGTCCCCTGAATCAGAGTGCAAATGGGGGTGGAATCTTCTTGGAGCTGCTGAAAGGACTGCATTGTAGACAGGAGATAGGTGTTGAGAGAGGGCCACTCAGGTTAACATAAATTGCCTCTTTTACCCCTCTTTCAAACCAATGGTCCTTTCTATCCTTTAACTGAGTTGTATCCTTTTTGCTTTAACAAGAGATGTACTCTTTTCTCTCTCCGTTATGAAACTTCTTTGCCCTTTTATTTTAATTCTGGGCCCATAGCCCAAGAGAAAAGATTATGTGGGTACATATGAACATTCCTAAACATGAAAGTGGGAATCTCTTGGGGAATAATTAGTATCATTTATTATAGGAAATAGACTTATTTAATAAAATAATATGTAATATAGAGTTAGGGAAGACCTAACATCTTTATAACTGCAAGGTACTAGAAGGGTCAGAAGAAAAGGGTTTCTTGTGTATCTACAGTATGTATGCATATGCATGCCTGGAAACAAAGGCAAAAGAAGGAAGTGCCATGAGAATGTCAATCATAGACAAAGAGCAGACTAAATAATGGACCAAGAGGGGACAAACTCTTAACTTTCTATCTATACCCTCCCCCATTCCCCTTGTGATCAGTAGATCATGAAGTGCTAAAGAAATAATAATAATAATAATAATAATAATAATAATAATAATAATAATAATAATAATAATAATAATAATAATAATAATAATAATAATAATAATAAAGTTGGAAGGGACCTTGGAGGTCATCTAGTCCAACCCCCCTGCTCAGGCAGGAAACCCTATACCATTTCAGACAAATGGCTGTCCAGTCTCTTCTTAAAAACTTCCAGTGTTGGAACATTCACCGCTTCTGGAGGCAGGTTGTTCCACTGGTTAATTGTTCTGTCAGGAAATTTCTCCTTAGTTCTAGATTGCTTCTTTCTTTGGTTTGTTTCCATCCATTGCTTCTTGTCCTGCCTTCAAGTGCTTTGGAGAATAGCTTGAGTTCCTCTTCTTTGTGGCAGCCCCTGAGATATTGGAATACTGCTATCATGTCCCCCCTCGTCCTTCTCTTCATTAGACTAGACATTTCCAATTCCAGCAACCGTTCCTTATATGTTTTAGCCTGCAGTCCCCTAATCATCTTTGTTGCTCTTCTCTGTACTCTTTCTAGAGTCTCAACATCTTCTTTACATCGTGGTGACCAAAACTGGATGCAGTATTCTAAATATGGCTTTACCAAAGCATAGTAAAGTGGTATTAACACTTCACATGATCTTGATTCTATCCCTCTGTTAATGCAGCCTAGCACTGTGTTGGCAGTTGCAGCACACTGCTGGCTCATATTTAAGTGATTGTCCATTAGCACTCCAAGATCCCTCTCAAGGTTGCTACTATTGAGCAAGGTACCACCTATACTATACCTGTGCATTTGGTTTTTCTTGCCTATATGTAGAACCTTACTTTTTTCACCATTGAATTTCATTTTATTAGATAGTGCCCAATGTTCAAGTCTGTCAAGATCCTTCTGTATATATTGGTTAAAATAAAAATAACATGTTAGATCTTTAACTGTTCAATTTTCATCCGTTCTATATTATAGACAACAAAGAAGAGCACTTCTTTATAACCAGAGAGGAGTCTAACATACTATACCTTTCCCTAAGATCAATGGGGTTTAAGTTATCTCAAAATCAAATTAGGTATGTTAAAAAAATTCTATAGGAGCAGGTATGCTTGGTGCTAGGTATGCTAAACAAACTTTACTGCAACATTGATATATATCTTCAACAGAATCCAATGAAATTTATTTTTTTCCAGATCAAAACTACAATATAGAAGAAAAAGGATCTGTGAGAGATTTGTGCAAAAAGTAATGCATACTTCTGAAGTTGTAGCAAAAATTGATCTCTTTTCTTTTTAAGTGCACTGAGAATTTTTTTTTTTTTTAAAAAAAGAAACTTTCAAAGAAAAAAAAATAGAGAACACTATCAGGAAAGTTTGCATTGCAAAATGTTTCGCAGAGAAAGTAGAATATCTGCTAATGTAGACCGTGTAATAATGCAGACAGGAGACCATGGGTTCAAGTTCCCACTTAGCCATGAATTGCCAGCTGAGCGACTTTGAACCAGTCTTTTTCTCTCATCCCAACCCACCTGTTACCATGGGGAAAATAGGAAGAGGAAAGTGTGTTCGTTGTCTTGAGTTATTTATAAAAATAATAAAGGTGGGACATGAATAAATAAATAAAGTATTAAGGATAATAAATTGAATACAAAAATGTGAAGTTTTATGTAAAATAACGAGAAACAAATTTATTTCTTTAATTGCATTAGAGCAGTTACCATTAACTGGTCCATGGCCCATTGGTAACCGGGTCACGCAAGCGGTGGGGGAGGGTGTGAAGCTTCATTTGCGCATGTGCGGGATTAGGTTGCGCACACGAAACCAGCCCCTTCGCCTTTACTGCTAGTCTGTGGAGCCAAAAATGTTGAGGTCCACTGCGTTAGAGAATATTAGTTTACTAAGTAGACAAATAGGATTAACAGCATTTTGGTGCACCTCTAGTTAAGATATGTTCTAATCCATAATAAACAAATTGACTCAAGATGGATGCTCTATTCACATTATTTATATTTTCTCATCTTCCTGGGTTATTCTAGAGGAAAGGTAATTGAAAAATTGTTTTATTGTGAGGCATGTGCAATAAAAACTTAAAACTAAGAAAGCTCAAAAACTGTATTTGTTTTAGAAATTTGTATATTACTAAATGCTGACTTTGAAATTAGAAATGTTAAATTTAATAGAGTACAATAAATCATCTCAGGCTGAAATCATGTTGCAGTTTGATAATATCTAATAGGTGAAAGAAGGCAATAGAACACAGTAGTATAGCATCAGCTTAAATAACAAAGTATTTAGATGTGTATGTAAGACCAGTCATTAATTCTCCCCTAAAGCAAAAGCATTCTGAAATAAAAAGAGCAAATTTCTTGAAAAGGCAATGGGAAAGAGACCTATTGGTGGGAAACTATTCTCAAGTATGACTGGTTTGTCCATTTAGAATAGGGGTCTTCAAACCTGGCCCTTTTATGACTTGTGGACTTCAATTCCCAGAATTCCTCAACCAGCATACCTGGTTGAGGAATTATGGGAGTTGAAGTCCACAAGTCATAAAAGGGCCAAGTTTGAAGACCCCTGATTTAGAACTTCTGAATCTGAAACACAAAAAGTATGAAGCTCTTACAATGAGCATAGCTCTATGGCATGTTCTAAGCTATTAATATGCAGTCAGCCCAATCTTAAATAAACACAAGAATAGATGTTACTCTGAAAATTGAAAAAAAAAACTATTATAATAGTTTGTATTGTTTTAAGTCAGCTTTTCCCCAGCTTTTCAGTTCTTTTCAAACCATAACTCTCTCTGGGCTCCAGACTGGGGAAGATTATTGTAGGGAGTGTGTAAAATAATTGCTTTTCGAAATATTATTTTGTTAAAAAAGATATTTAAGTAGAAGCTTTTTTTATGATTGCTAAGTTACAAAGCTTATAATATTTACATCTCATATTTTTTTTAAAAAAACAAGCAAATAGTGCCATGGATTTCATCAAGCACTTACATTTAAAAATGTAACAATATTGCTTGTTGCAGTTTTTTAAAATAATCTTTTAAAATGACCTTTATGCCTTACCCTTGGGTTTCTACTACTGTTTAAGTCATATTTTTTTCTCAGCTTTGACTTCCAAGAAAATAGGAGAGAGAGAGAGAGAGAGAGAGACAGAGACAGAGAGAGAGACAGAGAGAGAGACAGAGACAGAGAGGCAGAGAGGCAGAGACAGAGAGACACACAAAGAGACAGAGACAGAAACAGAGAGAGAGAGACAGAGAGACAGAGACAGAGAGAGACAGAGACACAGAGACAGAAATAGAAAGAGACAGACAGACAGAGAGACAGAGACAGAGAGAGACACAGAGACAGAGAGAGCAGGATTTAGTCTATGTTTTGCACAGATTGCAGAATATAGTGTCTGGAACTGGTTGCTGTACAGGACACAGGCTTTTCATGAGGATAAACACAGCTGTTTAAAAGAAGTTCCACAAATGAAATGATTGGATGGTAAATTAAGCTAGCAAAGCTGTTCATTCCTCATGGTCATGCTTTCCTAATTAACCTAGTTCCAGAATGTCTCTGTTTCAGAGGGGAAAAATGCAAGTGATAACATTTTTAAAAAGTAAAATGTGGTTTGAGTTAATTTAATTTCTTAAAATAATGCCATTGGCTGGCAATACTTAGACAGTGAAAACCTGAACTTCTAAGACTTTCTATTAAATTTATCTGGATTGTTTCATGGCTCACCCTAATGATTATTAGTAAAAGTGCCTAGCTTTCAACTACAACCCTGTTAAGTATTTCAATTCAGCAGGAACACTTATTTGAATATATGCTTCTGAACATAAACAATTATAAGGAAAATGAGGAATAAACCATAAACAAAGGATAAGGAATACTTGAAGAAGCAAGAAGCCCTATGGAAATAACATCAAGTATCTGGATGAAGACAATCACTTTCAAGCTGGCAGCATCAAGCACACTGAGTCAAGAAGAAGGTTAGAAGTGAATACATCACAAGACTAAAGAAGTCTTAAAGTCCAAACTCAATGGAAGAAATACTGTCAAGGCAATTAACACCTGGGCAATTCCAGTCATTAGATACACTGCTGTTCAGACTTCGCAACTGTTGATTAGAAAGACAAAAATATCTGGATATAGTAAATGTGACAGCAATACCTCAAATTCATTTCAAAGGTGCTTTTTTCAGAAGGCAACTGGACTTTGGTTTTTTTTTCCTTGAAGAAGATGTTTTGCTTCTTATCCAAGAAGATGTAAGAAGCTTCTTGGATGAGAAGCAAAACATCTTCCTCAAGGAAAAAAAATAAGGTCAGTTTCCTTTTGAAAAAAACACCTTTAAGACAATCATCACATGGATGACTGAGAAACTCTCTAGACAATACCTCCAGACATCAGAATAGAAGAAGAAAATTACAAAATACAAAGACCTGCAAATAGAAACAGAACAACTGTGGCGAAAGAACACAAAGATAGTGTCAATAGGTACAAAAATCTGGACCAGCAGTTGAACACCACCAGCATTGACAAAATCACTTTACTTAGAAGACCCCACATCCTGTGATGATACCTTTAATACCATCAATAACATCTGACTTCCCAGATCTTTGTGAATGACTCAATAGGTGGATAAAAACGCCAAATCCAGTCTAAACATCTGGCTATCTGACCAACATCTGATTATATGACCAACCATAATAATAAGCAAACATAATAATAAGTCAAGTAAAGAATTAGAAGTGAATACATCAAGAGAGTGAAAAAGATGTTAAAGTCCTAACTCAATGGAGGAAATACCATGAAGGCAATAAAAACCTGGGCAATTCCAGTCATTAGATACTCAGCTGGAACAGTGGACTGGACTCAAGCAGAACTAAAAGCAATGGATAGGAAGACCAGAAAAATAATGACAATTAATCATGCCCTTCATCCATGCAGTGACATTGACAGACTCTATATATCAAGACAAATAGGTGGGTTTGGAATGTTGCAAGTACATCAGATGGGTGAAGAAGAAAAAATGGCTTTGAAAGAATATCTGAACGACAATTATGAAGATGCATTGAAGTTAGTATATCAGGAAGGCTTACTGACTACTAAAGAGACCAAACTGGCCTATAAGAAAGACCAAATGAAAAACAGAATGGAGGCATGGGAAGACAAAGCACTACATGGCCAGTACATTAAAAAATAGCTGGGAAAGCAGATAATAACAAGTCCTGGCAATGACTAAGAGCAGGAAAGTTGAAGAAAGAGACAGAGGGGCTAATTCTGGCTGCACAAGACCAAGCCTTAAGGACAAATGCATACCAAATCAAAATTGAGAAGACAGCAACAGACAGTAAGTGCTGCCTATGCAAAGAAGCTGAAGAAACAGTGAACCACCTGGTAAGCTGCTGCAAGAAGATAGCTCAGACTAACTACAAGCAGCAGCATGACAAAGTAGCAACAATGGTGCATTGGAAGATCTGCAAGAAATATAATTGCCTGCAAGCAAGAACTGGTTGGACCATAAAATAGAGAAAGTCATAGAAAATGATAAAATTAAATTGCTCTGGGACTTTAGAATTCAAACAATTGTCTTAATGGACTTAACAATGGTCGATAAGAAAGACAAAAAGTCTGGATAGTGGAGGTGGTAGTGCCTGGAGACAGCAGAATAGAAGAGAAAGAACTGGGGAAGATAACAAAATATAAAGACCTACAAATAGAAATAGAACGACTGTGGCAAAGGCAAGCAAAGGTAGTACCAATAGTAATACTGTAGGCGCCTTGGGTGCAATCCTAAGACAACTGGAGCACCACTTGAACACCATTGGCATTGACAAATTCACCATCAGTCAATTGCAAAAGGCGGCCTTACTAGGAACAGCTTCCATCCTGCGATAATATCTGTAATACCATCAAACATCCATATCTGCCTATCCCAGTAAGGACTCAATAGGTAGAAAAAATGCCAAACCTAGTGTGAACATCTAGATGATTGTGCGATGATCAATAATAATAATAATAATATGTTCATGATATCATTGTATCATTCCCTTGGATGGAGTATATGAAATTAGTTTAGCTGTCAGTAAATGCTGAGAGACATTCATTATATTTGAAGTAAAAACTAGATTTAGTGAAAAATGCATCGATGACAGAAAAGCCTAATTTCCATCTAAGCTAAAATACACAGAAAAATTCCTTTTGCCTCCTGAGCACAGAGATTCAGATAATAAGAGACCAGGTGAGAAAGAAAGCCTGGGATTTCCTATGTAGATCTTTCCCCTTATTTATCTTTCCCTTTTACCCCAGAGATTAAAACTGCTCATAGATGCAAAGAAATAATCCAGTTCCATTTTTTTGTCCCTGCTTGTCTTTTCTAATGGTACGTGAAAAATGATTTGCAAAATCAGAACATTATGAGTTACTATTAAGCACTTCAAAGTCACATTTGCAGCTACAGAATAACAAATTATAGAAGTGCACATTATGCATATATATTAAGTAGAAAAAACAGCCTAATAATATAAATTATAATCCATGTATCAGAATGCTAGTCTAAAAAGATAAAAAACAAAATACCCAGAAAGTAGCATTGCAATCCTTTCAGCTAATAAGAATCTATTTGAAGTTGACAATCTACAATTGTCTCACTGTTGTTGAACTACAATTCCCAGCGGTCTAGTCAATAGTTATGAAGTTGGGGAAATGCTGGGACTTGTAGTTTAATAACTTCTTCAAACCATGCAGGTTCCCCACTTATCTTTTTCTTACTGCTGTTTGTTTTTGAAAAAAATGACACTGAAACAGCAGGTTAAGCCGTGCTGAACATTAGCACATTGGCTCTTTTCTAGTTCTTTTATTATTATTATTTTTGCCAACAACTATATCATATCTTGATTTTGACGGCTGACAAAAACTATGTCTGCACTGTATTGCATAATTTAAGACATTCTGAGAACTATTTCAAAGACCGTTCCGATACAATTAAATTTTTCCAGCCCAACTGAAGTATACAGCAGCAAATGCTAGCAAAGATGTACAATACATAGACACTTCCTTTCATTCTGAATAAGCTTCCAGGAGTATTCCAGCTGAAGAAAGAACGTCTTGTAGAAGTCCTTCTACAGATAGTTCTTGACTTATGACAGCTGAGCCCAAAATTTCTGTTACTACATGAGACATTTGTTAATTGAGTTTTGCCCCATCTTACGACCTTCCTTGCCACAGTTGTTAAGTGAATCACTGCAGATGTTAAGTAAGTAAGTGACACTGTTGGTAAGTGAATCTGGCTTCCCCATTGACTTTGCTTTTCAGAAGGTCTCAAAAGGTGATCACGTGACCCCGGGAAGCTGCAACCGTCATAAATATGAACCAGTTGCCAAGCATCTGAACTTTGAACACATGACCATGGGGATGCTGCAACAGTCATGAGGGTAAATAAACAGTCATAAGTCACGTTTTTCAATGCCATTGTAACTTTGAACAATCACTGAACAAACTGTTGTAAGTGGACAATTACCTGTACAATACCCATCCATTTTATTATGGAAAGGAAAGTTTGCAGAAGATGATAGGATTCCAGAGAAGGACAGCAGAGAATCAGGACCTCCCACTCAAATCAGTGCAAGCCAATGTCATGACTAATGTGAGAAAAACAAACTCTCTCCCCCTCCCTCTCTCTCTCTGCATTTTTCATCAAAATGGAATGCCTTTTACAGGAACCTCTGGTGAGGATTCATGGTGAACATCTGTGAAGGAATGACAATAACTCTAATTCAAACGTTGACCAATAACTAATGTCAACAATCTATAACCTCCCTCATATAATATAAATGTATTCTTCCTATGTTGTATAAGAATTCTTTTTAGGGCATCTTCTATGTACAAAAAGTCTCAAGTCTTGATATCTTGATCGATTCCACATTCCTGGGATATAGCCAAGCAGAACATATGAGTCCTTAATCTACAATGATTGCTCAGAAGTCATGGTTTTATGTGATAATAATAGGGTAAGGCTATGCCGTGTGAGTTAAGGTTTCAGCTTCTGAATTACATCTCTTAAAGCAAGGTGACTGCAATTAAACATTATTAAGCATTCTCAGAGGTGTTCCATATACATTAAATGGAATTTTTGATCGCACAGCCTTATTTTAAGATAAAAACGAGTTTCATATTTGCAAGGGAGATTTCCACAGGTTTATAAAGGCAGGATATTCAAGGTCACAGCCAATATTATTTCCATCAGCTTCCTTTGGTGGCTTATAAAAGATAGGCTTTAGGAACTCAACTCCCTACCAATGTTTAAAGAATGACCACCTGGAATGGCAAATCATTAAATGGAAAGCTTCCATTGGTATAGAAGCTCTCTGACACAGATGGTTGTGTTTGGAGAGTAACTGAGGTTTCAAAATTCATGAACTTCCCTCCTCTTTCCATGAACATGGACACATTGCCATTGCTTCATATAGCAGGACAGTTTAGTTAACTTTAAATTCATTCTCATGAATAAGGCACTTCAATTAATTGTTCATTTTAATAGTCTAACTATCCCATAATATTGCATACCGGTTTTACTCATTAATAGAAATGCAGACCACTCTATTTTTGGACAATGTAAAGTTCACCTGTGTTTATCCGATGGTCTATTGTAGCCTTATTCTTGCATAATTCTGCAATTAACAGAATAACAGAGTTGGGGGTCTTCTAGTCCAACCCCCTGATCAAGCAGGAAACCCTAAGCCAGATAAATGGTTATTCAATCTCTTCCTAAAAACTTCCAGTGTTGGAGCATCCACAACTTCTGAAGGCAAGCCATTCCATTGGTTAATTGTTCTGTCAGGAAATTTCTCCTTAGTTCTAGGTTGGTTTTAATTAAAAGAAGAAAAGGAAAACAAACTATAGCTTGTAGCATACAAATATAACAAAACAGATATTAAGAAGAGTAAAGCATGCCTGTAATGAAAATGGATGGTCTTTGTGAAAACATTGGAGTTTTAGCATAATATAGTCATGATGGCTCTTATTCGGTTGGAAATTCAAAAGAATTAGGATCAAATCCTTGGCTATAATGATATGGACAAAGAGCAAACAGAATTTGATGGAGAAAGACTTACTTCCATATGAATGTCAGCTGGATTCAACCATACCTCACCACAATTCTATGGTTTGTTTCATCATAATTTGGAGAATAAGTTGGCTGTATTGGTACATCTCATTAAACTATAAATCAAGGATGGGCAATGTTTTCAGATGTTGACTGCAACATCTAAACATGTGACTAGGGTGGAACAAGCATTAATATAATTAGAATCAGAATCAGAATAGAGCTGGAAGGGACCTTGGAGGTCTTCTAGTCCAGCTTCCTGCTCAAGCAGGAGAACCTATACCATTTCAGACAAGTGATTGTCCAGTCTCTTCTTAAAAACCTCCAGTGATGGAGCACCTGCAGTGTCTGAAGACAAGCTGTTCCACTGGTTAATTGTCTTCATTGTTAGGAAGTTTCTCCTTAATTTCAGGTTGCTTCTCTCCTTGATTAGTTTCCATCCATTGTTTCTTGTTTTGCCTACAGGTGCTTTGGTAAATAAGTTGACCCTCTCCTCTTTGTGGCAGTCTTTCAAATATTGGAATACTGCTACCTTGTCCCCCCCCCCCCCAATCCTTCTTTTCTTTAGACTAACCCAAACCCAAATCCTGCAACCATTCTTTATATCTTTTAGTCTCCAGGCCTTTAATCGTCTTAGTTGCTCTTCTTTGTAATTTTTCCAAAGTGTCAACATCTTTTTTGTAATGTGGTGACCAAAACTGGATGCAGTATTCCAGTATTCCATATTTATTAAAAATAAATATCATTACTTCCTGGCCATGCAATTATTTAAATGTGTAACAATTTTGGTGGCAACTTTTAGAAAGTCTCTTTGGGCCACAGGTAGATTGTAGAAACTCAGGTTGTGCACTTTTGCTTTAAATCGTGATTTACAAATTGTTATAACTGAATTCATAAAACCTGCAAAGACTAAAACTGTATAAATCGGTTTTGAGCTTCCACTTCATGTTATTCACCTTCTCTTTTTTTTAGGAACATGGAGGAATATCCTGAGTAAACCTCCTCAATGGTTTCAACAGCCTTTTTAATCTTGCATTTTCCATACAAGCAAATGCTCACGTACTTGAAATTACTTTGCTTAGTAAAGCATGTGATCTACGATATTTTGTTACAGTAAAAAGAGAAGATAATACAATAGACTGCATAGATGGCAACGCTGGAGACTCTTTTACCAATATTTTATTCCAAATAATTAAACTGCTTGAGCCCCTTAATATTATGTACCAAAGTTTTTCAATGACTAGACAATGCATAAGAAATAGGCAGCTAATTTTCAGCTCATTAGAAATACTGAAAACTGTCTGAAGGAGATATTATTTCCTGCTAGTGACTCAATCTGGAATTATATTAGTGTATTCAGTTTCAGTGTTGTCCGATAAGAGATATAAATGCATTCTGGTCCTAACCACATTACCTAGCAAATAAAGCCACAGAAATTCAGAGACTTGCAATCAATAGGTGCAGTTACAATCCAGAAATAATGTTAAATCTGCAGAATAGAGGAAAAAAAATAAAAACTAACCCAGAGTTAAATTTGATCTTTGTGTGTTTCACATTTATTGTTGTTATTGTTGCTGTGGTTTTGCTTAAATAAGTACAAACTTCATTATAAGAAGGACATGCAGGTTGAGAATGTCGAAGTTGTCTCAGCTCTTTTGGAGGTGGAAAAACACTGTCTTTCCATTACAATGAATTTCAAAACAGTTATTATTTCCCAGACTGAACTGTTCTCCAGTAATGTCCAGAGCCACTCATGATAAGGGCAAAATATTTGTCATGGCCCCACTGGATCCCAGTTTGGAGAAGGGGTTGGGACCAAGACCATCCAATGGGGATGGCACATCTCCCTTGGAATGTTTGGAGAGGCCAGGGGCTGAGGCTGAGACTGTCCCAAGACCCTTAGGCACTGGGTGAGGTGGTCAACTGGATGGGGATCTGCCTGCTCTCACAGACATGAGGGAGGATCGGCTGCAGACAGACAGTGGTGCC
>NW_015387147.1:0-11947 GCF_001527695.2 Protobothrops mucrosquamatus
CCATGCGAACAGTTTCCCACTCTACCTCAATACCCAAAGCATGGGTGATTCAGGAGTTAAAAGACACAAGTGTTTTACAAAGCTATGCTTGGCACTGTTTTGAGTAAAGAATGCTCTTTCCCTTCCTGCCATGAACACTAGGACAACAAAAGATGAAGCATCTACAGCAGGGGTCTTCAAACTTGGCCTTTTTATGACTTGTGGACTTCAACTCCCAGAATTCCTGAGCCAGCCATGCTGAGGGGAAAGAGAGAGTTTCCAAGCTGAGCCATGCTGGCTCAGGAATTCTGGGAGTTGAAGTCCACGAGTCATAAAAGAGCCAAGGTTGACTACCCGTTCTACACCCTCCACCAACCTCTCTGGTTTTGACTTATAAATGATGAAATACAAGAATATAAATCTTGCAGAAGCTCCCCCATAAATACTGTTCGTTTTGCTGTCCATGTTTTCTTTAGAACAGCTTATTTTATTTACTTATTTTTTACTGAAATTATTTTCATAAATGCTTTCAGAATATATTTAATCAGATCCCTGTTTTATGGGCTTATGAAGATTACGCTCCAGAGAACGCTTTTTCCAGAACCTAATTTTACAAGGACAATTGTAAGTGGCCCGTTCAGAACAATATACTATTATGGGAAAAATTTCCTATAATCGTGCATCTGTGAGATGATTAATGTTGCTAAATTGTGTCGTACATTTTTTCTCAAAGGAGCTTTGAGAATAATGAAGGTTATCCTCCCACTAACCATGTGAAATAGGCTTTGACAGAATAGGAATTCCTTTTCGGTAAGCTGAAATCCTAAAGATTAAAAGACAAATCTTATCATACTGAAATGGTGATAAGCTAATTCATGCAGCCAAACACTGATATTACTTCGGTATGTATTATGTTGCGTAGAATGTATTACAGACTGCCTGCTTCAATTAAAAAAGGGAAGAGAAAATCATATAGACTTGATTACTCCATATGAAACAATTACTTTTAGTGTAATTTATGTACTTTTTTTTTTAAGGAAGTATGTCTCAGGTTCCAATATGTCTTACTGCCAGGTAAATGTGCAAAGCACTCTCACCTTAAGTTCTAGAACTGGAAAATAAATTTACCAGCTTCCCTGTTTTCTCATAGCAGGTCGAGAAGTGTGCCCCTTTTTAATCAAAGCAGTTGGAAAGGAAACCAAGGGCATTTCAACAAGAAGCTCTGGTTTTTAAAAGCCAGACCAGATCACAACATGATAGTTTCCTATATTTTACCCTATAAAATCACAGCCCTGTCCCAAGGCATCTTGTCCTTTAGTTAACTCATGATTTGTGGAAAATAGTTTCAGCAAATACAAATGCTACTAGACGTGGATGTTGCTCCCTCTATTGCCTCCTCCTCCTCCTCCTCCTCCTCCTCCTCCTCCTCCTCCTCCATCAATGCCTTCTGTGGACTGTGAGGAAGAAGGGCGGGGATTCCTGGTCCGTCCGTGGCTGTTGAATCCCACCGGGGTCCCCATTCGATGGCTTACTTGGGATGCAGCATCATCCGATTCCCAGTGTTCCAGTTCTTCTCGTACCAGTCTCTCCATCTGATCTCTGCGCGCGTCGTTGTCACAACCCAGCCTTTCATCCTAAGCAGAAATACCACAATCTCTGATCGTGCTCAAATGGCTAAAACTCTCTTTTAGTGAAAAGGTATAAATGCATTTTAAAATTATTTTTAATAATTTAAATCAGGGCTTTTCAACCTTTTCACTCATTGTACTACTTTTAGGATATGGCAACATGTGAATACCACCAGTCGCCTAGCAAGGTGTCAAAAACTTGACCCCCCCCAAAAAAGGGAAAAAAGTGATAAAGTACAGGTAGTCCTCGACAGCCCCGAAGAAGTGCTGATCCTGGCGCTTCCGCTGAGCCCTGACAGCCCTGCAGCTCCAGCCATCTCTCGCTCAGGCTTGTGCGGTGCTGCCACCGGTTCAGCTTATTCCCCTCCCCCACTACCACTTTTCTAGGATGCTCGCATACCACCTGCCAGGTGCCAATGTACCACAGGTGGTACCTGTACCACTGGTTGAAAAGCCCTGCTTTAGAAGGCCAGATCCTGAAGTTGAATCTCAAGTACTTTGGCCACCTAATGAGAAGGAAGGACTCACTGGAGAAGAGCCTAATGCTGGGAAAGATTGAGGGCAATGGAAGAAGGGGACGACAAAGAATGAAGTGGCTGGATGGAGTCACTGAAGCAGTAGGCGTGAGCTTAAATGGACTCCAGAAGATGGTAGAGGACAGGAAGGCCTGGAGGAACGTTGTCTATGGAGTCGCGATGGGTCGGACACGACTTCGCAACTAACAACAAATCAAGTGCCCAAATTTTGATCATTTGACTTGGGGATGCTATAACAGTTATGTGAGGATCAGTTCTAAGTCACTTTTTTCAGTGCCGTTTTAACTTCGGTCGGTAAACGAATGGTTGTAAGTCGAGGACTATCTGTAGCCAGAATGGTATAATTCTGATAAAATACCCTGCTTTTAATTCCTGACCGTTAGAACAATCAGTCAGTGGAACAACCTGCCTCCACAAGTTGTGAATGCTCCAACACTGGAAGTTTTCAAGAAGAGACTGGACAGCCATTTGTCTGAAATGGTATAGGCCAGAGGTAGGCAACCTTGGCTCTTTTATGACTCGTGGACTTCAACTCCCAGAATTCCTGAGCCAGCATGACTCAGCATGGAAACCTCTCCATTTCTCCTCAGCATGGCTGGCCCAGGAATTATGGGAGTTGAAGTCCATGAGTCATAAAAGAGCCAAGGTTGCCTACCCCTGGTATAGGGTTTCCTGCCTGAGTAGGAGGTTGGACTAGAAGACCTCCAAGGTCTCTTCCAACTCTGTTGTTGTTGTTGTTATTATTATTATTATTGATTTTTGTGAAATCTATGGATTCATTTACAATGGGGATGGGTGCCCCACTGGAAGATCTGAACGCTCAGTTTAGAGACAGATTATCGTGACGAAAATCTACCCGCGTGCTCCCTAAGAGTTGACAGTGACTATGTGGTACACAATCCAGTAGCAACATCCTTTCATCTGAAGCAATTAAATACAAAATAGCGACGTTTGCAAAATAAATACTGAATGTTTTGCCAGCGTTAAGTAAATTTACCTCTGCAACTCCATCGAGTAGCCTGCCCAGCACCTCTTTCCTCTTCAGTTTAACTCTCTCCATAGTTTCCAGCTTGACTATGACAGCATCAATCTTAGATACAATGCTGCCTATGGAATGTTCCATGCGATCCACTCGACGGACCAAGCTGAACGGAAAATGCATTTGGGTACAGTTAGGATTTGAAGAACAGCATGGACAACACATTCTCTTTCAAATCTCTGTCCCAAAGATGGTTTAGAACAGTGGTTCTCAACCTTTTTAATGCCGCGACCCCAATTGGTCGTAAGTCGAGGATTAAACCGGTCGTAAGTCGAGGACTACCCAACCGGTTGTAAGTCGAGGACTTTCCCTGCCTGGGAGCGCCGCACATGCGTGGTTCCGCCCCCTGCGCCGGCCGAGGCATAGCTGGCAAGCGGCAGAGACGGAGCAGGCCGACCACCAGCTGGCCCAGCCCAAGGGAGGTAAGGCACCCGCCGGAAAAGGGAAAAAAATGGCGGACAGCCTTGCTTGGCGACCCCCGTGAAATGGTCGATCGACCCCAAATGGGGTCCCGACCCACAGGTTGAGAACCACTGGTTTAGAATAACAGTTAAAATAATCTTTCAGGATCCAATCTGGGTCAGTCAGCGGAACCAGTGTTTTTGCCCACCCTCAGGGAATTTCTCTCTAGTAGAGTATGTGGTTTGGATTATTGTGTGTGGTATTTATAGAGTGTCTGTTGTAAATCCCACACAGAGAACAGCCCAAAGCACACACTCTGCTAGAGAGAAGTTCCCTAAGATGGGTTCCTGTATGAATCTGAAAGCTCGGAAGACAAAAACTTTGGTTCTGGTGACTGACCCAGATTGGATCCTGGCGCATTATCCTGGGACGCGTATATTCGCCTTTGTTCATGAGAAAATAATATTTCATCTACTACTTTCGTTAGGAATATCCATGTCCACAAGTCTAGTGGGCTTTTGGATAAGAAAGTCTGAAGTAGCCTCTGATCTATTCTGGAGAGCTGCTTTCAGCCGGGTGCAATTGGAAATCAGATTTGTATGGAAAGAGAGTTAGGTATCATGAGTTCTTGACATGATTCTGTACTTTAGAATTAATAAAGATTTGTGATTTGACAGGAAAAAAACTGTAACACGAACACTTGGAACTCTTCATATGAAACACCACTTGAGCTGCTGCCTCTTCTTCTGGAGCTGTGTCCACTGTCGTCGTCATCGTCCTCTTCCGAATCATCAAGGCTTCGTGGAAAGCTACGGCCACTGAGTGGACGGTTTAGAGAACTTCTGTCTAGCTCTAAGTCCTCCTTAGTGAAAACAAACACAACTGTTAGAATTTGACTCTTTCTTACTCCTACAATCAGTGTGACCGATTTGCAGGCAATGGAAATCTGCTTGACCCACTGAGAATATTTTTGTGTTTTTTTCAAAGTAAATAGTAGATTGCCCAACCCAACCTACTGCAATTCAGGATGAGCAAAACATTTCCTATCCAAAACCAATACTGTTAGTCCTCAACTTACAACAGTTCATTTAGTGACTGTTCAAAGTTACAACGGCACTGAAAAAAGTGACTTATGACCATTTTTGTTACGACCTTTGAAGCATCCCCATGACCACGCGGTCAAAATTCAGACGCTTGGCAACCGGTTCATACTTAATGACTGTTACTGTGTCCCAAGATCATGGGATCACCTTTTGCAATCTTCTGACAAGCAAAGTCAATGGGGAAGCCAGTTTCACTTAGCCACCAGTTTATTAATCAACTGTAGTGATTCACAGTTGTGGCAAGCAAGGTCGTAAAATGGGGCAAAACTGACTTAACAATTGTCTCACTTAACAGAAACGTTGGGCTCAATTGTGTTCATAAGTTGAGGACTACCTGCATGCTATTTTGTTGCCTCATCAGTCAACACTCAGCAGCCAGAGATCTTCACCAGCAATGAGATGGTACAAAGTTAGTAAACAGAAGTAGGTAAAAGTGCTTCTCTGAAATCAAAAAGCAAATTTCCCAAGAAATGGAATTCCAGAATTGTTTACTGCATTCATAGCCATAAAGATTTCTTTCTGGGACAATAGCAGTGCAGGCTAACAAATAACCTCCCCCACTTTTCAAGGATGTGATCATGCCATCCAATGTAAAGCTCACCCTCTCTTTCTCTAAATCATCTCTCATTTGCTGATGCTCCAACTCAGTCAATTCTTGATCTCCATCTTGGTCATACTTTGTAAAGATGGCTTCAATCTCAGCATCAGTACGTCCCTTTCTGGAAGTAAAGGCTAGGTTTTTAAATACGATTGCTTTAAATATTTTAGGTTAAAAATTATTTTCTGGTGCGAGCAATAAATAAGGGGCCTTCACAGAGTCATTCTGTATTCAGCAACTTAATTATATTATTGTTTTGGAGAACTGTCATATAATTAGCAGGATCACTAAATGCAACCAGAAGTGTTACTCTGTATAAAAAAGTATGCCTTGAAAAAAGAACTATTGTGAAGTAATCATATCTTTACTTTAAGCCAGTAAATATACGAGGAGACAGACACTTTCTTGTAACTCAGTTTATTGAGATAAGAGTGCTATATGATGGAAGTAAAATATGTTTTATGGATACCTATAAGAAATGCTTGTGATTAGAAGAATGGACAGGTATTTTCATATGGAGATGATACAAAGAAATTCATTGAGATAGTCTGACTTACAGAAAGAGTAAACCAGGAGTAAATAAGGATCCATTCACCAACATAAAGGGAGGTGAATATGCTGACAGGAAGGAAAAGACCAAAGAAACCATGATTTGACAGAATTGATGAGAATCTGAAAATGAGATGTGAGAAATTAAAGGAACAAAAGGCAATGGATATGATACAAAGAAGACTAGTTTGCAAGGACAGAAAGATATGGAGAGAAATTGCAAACGGTTGCGTGGTAAACTATATTGAATTTCCTTTCCTTTCTTTTTTCTTATCTAATCCCTTGGCTTACTATTTCTTTACTCCATTGTTGAGCTGCGGAAAACAGCGCTACTTCTGAAAGGAACTGTGTGATCATTTATTTGTTATTTAATCTCTGTACAAAAGAAAAAAAACGGTGCAAAGTTACCCCTTTAGGTTTTGCCGCAGTTCATCAAAATTTAATTTGCCTCCACATTGGCGCAGACTCTCTGAAATGTCATCGACTGGTGTTTTTTTCAATTTTAATTTCACCATGGCTTTGGTGTATCCCTGAAAAAGGAGAGCAATATATTCCTTATGTGGATACAACTGTTAGGCAAGCAATGCAATGAAGCGCCTTGAAGTTCCCAATGGAAGCTAATGGCTTACCAATTGCAGACCTGCATAATAATAATAATAATAATAATAATAATAATAATAATAATAATAATAATAATAATAATAATAATAATAATAATAATAATAATAGTAATAAAGTTGGAAGGGACCTTGGAGGTCATCTAGTCCAACCCCCTGCTCAGGCAGGAACCCTACACCATTTCAGACAAATGGCTGTCCAGTCTCTTCTTAAAAACTTCCAGTGTTGGAGCATTCACCGCTTCTGGAGGCAGGCTGTTCCATTGGTTAATTGTTCTAACTGTCAGGAAGTTTCTCCTTAGTTCTAAGTTGCTTCTCTCCTTGATCAGTTTCCACCCGTTGCTTCTCGTCCTGCCTTCAGGCGCTTTGGAGAATAGCTTGACTCCCTCTTTTTTGTGGCAGCCCCTGAGATATTGGAACACTGCTATCATGTCCCCCCTCGTCCTTCTCTTCATTAAACTAGACATACCCAATTCCAGCAACTGTTCCTTATATGTTTTAGCCTCCAGTCCCCTAATCATCTTTGTTGCTCTTCTCGTAATATCTATTTGGCTGATTTAGAAGTACTTGTTAAAATAATTGATTTACTGATTATCCTTAAAACTTCTATATCAATGTTTTTCAACCTTGGGAACTTTAAGATGTGTAGATTTGAACACCAAGAATTCCCTAGTCAGCTAGGGAATTCTGGGAGTTGAAGTCCATACATCTTAAGGTTGACAAGTTTGAAAAACAGTTATAAATCATGCACAGATTCTGTTATATACAGGTATGTTAGCTGATTGTCAGCTGAGGTTCTGATAGCAAGAGACTGTATCAGGAAGATCGTCTAGTCTCTTTCATTTTAAAATATTTAAATGAAATGATATTTTCCTCCCCAACCTCCCACTACCAGATGGAAACAACTCATTTATCATCTTATTCTGTTATTTAAATTTCTTAGACCCATTATCTTGATCAGGGGGTTACTCCAGTCCGGTCAAAAATGGAATTATAAACAATTTGTTACAACAGAACAAAACAACTAAATAAACTATTCTGTGATGGAACCAGGCATCATAAGCCCTGATTTTAATAGAGTCAACACTCTAAACCCTAATGAGTTTAAGTCCCGCCTCAACCCTGAAAGCCAGCTGCGTGGTCTGGAGCCAGTCACCGGGAGACTGTGAGTTCTCGATTACCTTTTTAATAAGATCTGAAAGTTCCATTTCCGACTTCTGCTGTATCATATCAGTTTTGACGTCTGAATATGTGTCGTTGATGATGGCCAAAAACATGTTCTGTTTAAGAAAAGCATTTTAGAAATATTTTTTTAAAAAAACAAACATGCTGACCAAGGATCCCAGTACAAAAAGAGTTATTTTTCAATATCTCTAGCAATTAAGGTTGGCAACTGCAAGCATAAAACAATATTTTTCTGGTCCGTTTAAACTGATTTAATGTATCTTACCAGAGTAGTCATTAGAAAAAAACAAAAATTAAATCATTTATGCGGCATGTGGACAATGCAGAAGGAAATATAGCAGGACACACCCTTAGGTCCAGTGGTGGGGTTCAAATATGTGAACAACCGGTTCTCTGTGTGAATGCCGCTTCTGGAAGTCCATTCTGGGCCTGGGCAACAAAAAATTAGCTACAGGTTCTACTGAAGTGGTGCAAACTGGCTGAATCCCACCACTTCTTAGGTCTCATGAAAAGTAGATATTACATTGCCACTTGTGTTAATGCCTATTCATATATTCAGAAAATGAAGCAGCTTCATCACTTGCTAGCACCGGACATCTGTGAGACTTTAGGCCAGCATTCCATGAATGCCCAATGTGAACCATGTTGGTTTTGATTTTGACAGGAACTTGGCAGGTGATCAGATAGAGACAGAATGGGACAATTCGCCACAGCCAATTCATCATGGCTAGTTCACCACAGGACAACTCGCCATGGCCAACTCACCGTGAGGCAACTTGGCGCAAGACAATTCAACAATTCCATTTAATTATTCAAACTAATTAAAAAAATATTTTACTTTTTGTCAAGGTAATAATTTAATAGCTAAACAGCTTATGTAATGATGTAATGTAACATAAAGTGGATGAAGCAATGATAGGAATTACTCAGCAGGGTCTGTGTCTGTATCCCTTTAAGAGCCTAAAAGGGAAGGCTTTTGCTAGAGTATCTCTCTCACTCGTCCGTTTTCCTGCTGTAATTGCTGTGTGTTGGAGTTTGCTGTATTACCACGTGTATGTATATTGTTCCTGGTGTATATTGTAGATAGTGTATGATAAACCACCATTTAACTACAAACCACTGTTTACTGTATTTACTCCTGGATTACCTCAGCGCAATAAGACTGTGCACGCTCTGACATTGTCATTCATATTTCATTTTGTCCCTCCTTTGGCAACCTTTCTTTACTGATTCTATTCTACCATTTCTTCGATATTAGTGTAACCCTTGTTCCATGGCAAATTGTCCCATGGCAAGTTGGCTGAGGCAAGTTATCCTAGACCCGATAGAGAAGCAGAGGAATCTACACCTTTTTGATTTTTGATTTGATGTTTGTGAAACCTGCCCACTTTTTAGTATAGTAATGCAATAGTGAGATTCTCCCATTACACAGTAATGATTTGGAAGGTGCATGCTTCTGGGGAGATTTAGTCATATTTTTTTTGTTCTTCTGATACACAGATACATAGCATAAAGCTGGTATTAGTTGTACTGAAAAATAATAATGCAAAATAAACTTCAATTTGAAAAGATGACCAGCAACAAAAATGTCAAGGAATAAAAAAAAAGTTACATACCAAAAGAATGAAGAGCATAAAGAACACAAATGAAGTGAAATAAACTGGTCCTAAAATTCTGTTAGCTTCTTCAACCTCTGTAAAGTCAAAATCTCCCAGCAGGATGCGGAACTGAGTAAAGCTTTAAAGAGAATAACACACGTATAGCCAACAGTTAAGGCATTGTGTGGAACTGGAATTTTCTTTACCAATTAACTTTAATCTTTCAGGATATTTCTAGTGCAAAATCAGGTGTTTGAATGCATTCTGTAGCTGAGAGGCTGAAGTAAGCTGAATACAATGGAAAGAGGGTACTGAAGAAGTGTGTGCTAAAACAAACAAACAAAATAAGGTTCAAGAATGTATGGGTGAAAGTGGATTCAATTCAGATTGACCAGGATGAAGGAATTTCACTCAGATTTTGCATGATCACAAGTCCAAGTAAGAAAGCTATTGTTGGATGGGTTTCATAAGATGCTGATGAAGGGATAATCTAAGGCAGGGGTCCCCAACCCCCAGTCCATGGATCAGTACCGGTCTGTGGCATACCAGCAACCGGTCTGCACAAACAAGCAAAGCCCCATCAACGGGATGCAGGCAGCAGACAAAACCACGCCCCCTCCGGTCCGTGGAAAAACCTATCTCCACGCAGCCGGTCCCCAGTGCCCGAAAGGTTGGGGACCTCTGGTCCAAAGGACAAAGGTTGGAATAGTGTATGGATATAGTGAAAGCAAGGAGGATTTGCAAATATATAGTGCTGTTGATTTTCATTTTTATATCTCATGTCTTTTAATCTCTCCGATTTCTCTTTCTTACTCTTTTTTTCCACCTTGCAATATGATTGGGATGTACATATGTAAATAATAGCCCCAAGCTAATCCACTGAAATCTGTAAGACATTTACTAATTCACTAACGGCTTTTGAATCACATTATCTTACAGTTTCATCCCTTGAATGAGGACCATTGAAATGTATTCTACATTTGGCTGACCTTGAAGAGTTCTCAAAAGCTACAGATGGTTCCAAATGCAGCAGTATAAACAGTTGTGAGCATGCCTCAGGGTGCCCAGATAATACGTCTGTTGTGTGAACTGTGCTGGTTACCAGCAAACATCAGGGTATAATTCAGGTTTCTGATTGTCATCCACTAAGCTCTTATGGCATAGGACTGGTTATTTGAGGAATTACTTTCCCCCCCCAATCACCTCTGCCCTTCTCATAACCCGTGACAGCGTGGGCATGCTTTATCTCCTATCTACTAAGTAATGCCTTGTGATGGGACCAAGGAAGCATGATTTCACCGTGCCTGTCTTCTGGGATGCATATAGTGTATTACAGATAAGTCCTTGACTTACGACCATAACTGAGCCCAAAATTTCTGTTGCTGAGTGAGGCAGTTGTTAAGCGAATTTTGCCCCATTTTACTACCTTTCTTGCCACAGTTGTTAAGTGAATCACTGCAGTTATTAAGTTAGTAACACAACTGTTAAGTGAATCTGGGTTCCCCATTGACTTTGCTTGTCAGAAGGTCACAAAAGGGGATTACATGACCCTGGGACACGGCAACCATCATAAATATGAGCCTGTTGCCAAGTATCCAAATTTTAATCAGGTGACCATGGAGATACAATAGTTATAAGTGTGAAAAATGGTCACAAGTCACTTTTTTCAATGCTGTTGTAACTTTGAACAGTCACTAAATGAACTTTTGTTAAGTTGAGGGTGACCTGTATGTTCTTCTTTTATTTTCTCCAGTTTAAGGAACTGTGATTTTGTTTTGAATTTATGCACCAACCACAACTGTTGAGTTGGACAGCTTTAGAAATCTAAATTACAACATATAAACAAAGAGTTCATTCTACTTACACACTATCCTGGAAGGTACTGAAGTCATTAACTTGTGTCCCAAACACAAGATAAGCTAGCTGAGCATAGGCTAAGAAGATGATGAAAAACATAATTGCAAAGCCAAGAATATCTTTGGCACATCTTGACATGGTTGTTGACAACTGGTTCATGGTTCGGTTGAAGCTGATAAATTTGAAAAGCTGATGAAGAAGAAAAAATGGTTTAAAACAAGGAGCCAACAGTAGCTAAAAGAATTGAGCTACTGACCAGAAAGAATTGCAGTGAACAAATTCCATACCCAATTGTTAAGTAGGATATTTTCATTTCATGTTTACATGTTCACCGAGCTGTGGTTTGTGATACAAAAGTGAAGGAAAACCACAGTTTATATGGAAATAACATATTAAATATTAAGAAACTTTATGTCAAGGACTATTCCAAAGACTGCTTTTTTTGGACAGCTCAAGATATAGACAAATATGTTAAAGTTTTAAATTGTGGCCTTATTTTCACTTTTGGTGGTCATTTGCTTACCTTGGTGCTTAGATGTTTTCAGCTGAAACACTGAATGTACTATCTCAGTTGTATATTATTAGAACAGACAAAAAGGAAAGTCATTCTTGAGGGCAGAATATACTGTAAATATCAATTGCTTGCATTTGATATCATATTTATTTATTTATTTATTTATTTAATTTATACCCCGCCCTTCTCCTCATGGGACTCAGGGCGGCTAACAGCCTCATAAAAACTACAATACAAATACAATAATTAAAAGCCGAATTAAAAAGAAATATTTAAACAGGCCGATCATTAAAATTGTCCTTAAAAATCCCCTAAAAAACCCCGCTAAAATTCCCTAGGCCA
>NW_015387147.1:12784-33959 GCF_001527695.2 Protobothrops mucrosquamatus
GGCTAACAGCCTCATAAAAACTACAATACAAATACAATAATTAAAAGCCGAATTAAAAAGAAATATTTAAACAGGCCGATCATTAAAATTGTCCTTAAAAATCCCCTAAAAAACCCCGCTAAAATTCCCTAGGCCAGACCCGCTTGTTGGAAAAGCCATGTCTTTAGGGCGCGGCGGAAGGAGGGGAGATCCGGGATCAAGTATATAAAAAGGGGTGAGGCTTTGATTGTATGATGTAATGAGCCCTTAGAATAACCTTGAAGAAGAGGAAGAACAGCTACAGCTCTGATAATGATTAGAATAGGAGTGGAATTTGAGAATTCCCCTCCTTTCCTTTACTCTTCCTAGTTCTTTGTAGGATGAAGGCAAAATTCCAGGGCTGGTGTCAGCCCTTTGTGGTAGACCAGATATGAACACCAAAGTCATGAATACTGAAACTACAGGTTTCAACTTATGTCCACGACTGAGCCCAATTTTTTTGTGATTAGGCAAGACAGTTGTTAAGTGAGTTTTGCCCCTTTTAAGACCTTTCTTCCCACGGTTGTTAAGTGAATCATTGCAATTGTTAAATTAGTAACATGGTGGTTAAGTGAATCTGGCTTCCCCATTGTCAGAAGGTCGCAAATGATCCCGGGACACTGCAACTGTCACAAATACCAGTCAGTTGCTAAGTGGCTGAATTTTGATCATGTGACCATGGGGATGCTTGTAGCCGGCCTTATGTGCGAAAGACGATCATAAATCGCCTTTTTCAGTGCTGTTGTAACTTTGAAAGGTCGCTAAATGAGCTGTTACAAGTCAAGGTCTACTTGTATTTCATTATAGAGATACAGTAATAGAATTTTGTAATTCCTAATGTGTCTCTCCCCCTAGAGAGGGTTTGAGATACTTTCTCAAATTCCATTCCTGCTCTGGACTCAGATTTCCCTTATCTGATTTTGCCTTGGCTGCAACTCTTCCTCCTCTTCCTCAGAACCCATCCCATAAGTTTAGACTGCCATCTTGTCTTTTTTTTTTGATCCTCCTCCTCCTCCTCCTCGCTGGACCGCCTGGATTGGAGACAGCACGTAATTCATCCCTTTCACGGTCCCCCCTTTCTCTTTCTCTCTCTCTCTCTCCCTCACCCCATCACCACTAATGACTCGGACAAGGCAACTTTATCTCTTTTTTTGTTTTCATTTGGGAAGAGAAAGCTAAGGTGCAAAATGGTTGCCTTAAGCCCCGTAGAAGCTTAAAATGTCTATTTCATGTCTTAAATACTCCACAAAACTGTGTCCTGGCCTGGTCATTTTTCGAGGGCGACCTCTGTCCAGTGGACATATTCATGGTGATGGAAGCTTTGCATTACTCTAGATACCATCTGCATGGCACAAGAGAGAGAACTGTTTTAGACCTAAAGAGTTCTCCTATTATTCTTCCGCAAGGCTAGAAGGTCTTCAATACCCTTTCATTTTGCCTTTAGTGAAATCCAAATAAATACTATGAATGTGATTTAGTATCATGTGGATTGTCTCAAAGCAAATCAATTGTAAACCATTTTCATTTTCAGTGATTTTTACTATTACATTTCTGCTGTGTAAAATGGAAAGTGTTACTGTGGGGGTAATGGTGGGCCTACATTTTTTTCCCTCACAAATCGTGATTTATCACAGCATATGAACTTTGCCACCACTTTAAGCAGAAATATTTTTAAAAGCTACTTTTTAATTCTCTAGGCAACCACATAATACACACTTAAATTACTAAACTGTATTTTTAATCCTGCAATTATGGCAAACGCTAACTTGGACTGGGCTTTCTGCTCCTTTTTAGAAAAAGCTCTTGTTAGTCAACCAAAGCTTTTAAAATTATTTTTACATGCCATGTCAGAAAGCAGTAAGAAAAAAAAACCTTAACTGCAAGGATTTTATTTATTGCAGTACATTGTTCTGTGTTCTTGACTTTTAGGATAGATAGACATTAAAAGAACAAAAGAGAGACAGACCTTGAATGCAAATTGATTTTCCCCACTCCCAAATTATAACTATTCACTTTTTCAAAAGAAAAAANCTTTATCCAGACGAAAAACATGGTAACAGCTGCAACATTATTGAACTGGGTTTGCCAGTATGCTAAAGGTTCAAAATTGGGGAAGCTATTTTGATCTTCCAGCAGTTTCTTCACTAGCTTATTCACAGTAGATATTTGATAGATATTCAATCCAATAGCTGCCAATGATAGCTGAGAATAGAAAAAAAAAGAAAAAAAAACATACACAAAGTTTGGTGGACTAACTTTATTGCTGCTGCATAATATTGTCATCCTGTCAATATAGACTTAACTGTTCTTTTAACTTCTAGTTTACACATGGTACCACCAAAAGAAAACATTCTGGGTATCTTTAGTATCATAAGTACATATTTGGAGTATTGAGGAAACAGTATTGAAAAGAGATTCAAAAAGATTGTCCAGATAGTTGGAAGACCACTCTGAAATTCATGGCCCATCCCTTTGGGCCCTTCATAATGTCTTGAAAACATGGCTTTATGCTCAAGCCTGGGGCCCATCTTAGAAAACCATCTCCTGGTTGTATGTATGATGGATTAAGATGATGCCCGGCTATTTATTTTTATTTTATGTGTCTTTATACGTTTATTGTAAGCCTCCTAGCATCGCATAAAAGTCAAATGGGCACCTACATAAATAAAGTAGATAATATAGTATAAAATGCTTTGTAGCATCTGGTTTCCTGTTCCATTGCTTTGGCTACTGATTCATCAAAGATGGGAAGGCTGCTGTTTATTTCAAATAATTTTTTTTTCTAGCAGCATCAGGAAGGAAGGCATCTCTAGCAGTTGTGGTATAGAAGGGACAAACAAACAAGGAGGCATCTATCTCTTTGTTCATCAGAAATTTGAGAGTTGACAACTCCCTACAAAGTTTCCAGAATATTTCAAATTAGCTCAGTATTTAAATGGGTTTACTTACCGTGATAATGAGAACATCGAGACAGTTCCAAAGACTCCTAAAATAGAACAACCTGTGAATGTGAATTTCCAGGATTTCTTCCACCACATAATAAATAATAAAGAGGCAAAAAACAAGTTCACAAGCAGCCAAGAAAAAGTCAAAAGTGGTAATGTAGTGGATTAACTTCACTGGCTGGAATTGCCAGGATGTCAGGAGGCCTCCGGTGGGTGGGAATTCCACCAATAACCTGCATTTAAAAATAAAAGTTATCTTGTCATAGATTATTCTTTCGTTGCTCAGCTGATATTAAATATCTTTTTTAAGCCAAGGGTGGACAATTAAGATGTTAAAGTGATAAGTAACAATACCTATGGAAATCCTATGCTTTAACTATTTTATTAAAATATGTTAATTAAAATTATTTTTAACTTTAACACAAAATATTCTTTTTTATAATTTGCAAGTATTGGATTATTTCACTTACGCTTACTAACCTATGTTTGAAATAAATATATAGGGTTTTTATTTATGACCCTCGGTTTGGTGTGGTGGTTAAGGCTCCAGACTAGAAACTGGGAGATGATGAGTTTTAAACCTGCCTTAAGCACAAAGCCAGCTGGGTAACTTTGGGCCAGTCACTTTGTCTCAGCCCTAGGAAGGAGGCAATGGCAAACTATTTCCATAACTGGTGCCAGAATGACTTGTTCATGTAGTTGCTAGGAGTCAAGTCTGACTTGAAAGGATTCCTCCACTCCCAAAAGAAAAAGAAACATTTGCAATATCATAATGAACAAAAACATCATATAATCAATATATAATTGAGGCTGGCAATAATACCATACATTCTCAGCACAAAATGGGCTCATCTCAGTCCAGCTCGGGGGGGGGGGACGACCAGATCTTTGTGGCTCTGCAAAAGGCCAATAGAGTTGAGGCCATTGGGGTGGGGGGAGTGGTCATAGCAACAAAGAACTTTGTACATTATTTTCTAGAGTATGCCTGCTACATTTTTCTCTAAATTATCATTCTTCTTTTTATTGGGGAACGGCCTAGAGTCGTTGAGGCCACTTGGAAGTTTATTTGTGTCCTCAGGGTCACCCATTTGCACTACTCAGGTGACCCTGAGGACACAGGTAAACCTCCAAATGGCCTCAACGACTCTCTAAAAGAAGGCAAATGACCATCTGTCTGCAAGGAGTATAAATCCTTCCATTCCCCACCATCCAGTCAGAGCTGAAGAAGCTCCTTGGATGAGAAGCGAAACAGTCTTAAAAGAAAAAAAGCACTTTTGGAACTTTTACCTACATGCTATTATTCTTATTAAAAATACCCCAAATCCACAACGTTAATTATAGCCTCGTGAGAGAAAAAAAAAAACACATTATGGGAAGCATGGCCTTCCTGTTGAGTACAATGGAGATGACACCCACATGCACCAGAAGGTGGCTTCACAAATCAAGAGTTAATGCTCAGTTAATAGTCAAACAGGCCATGCTCACCTGACAATGAAGAATAGATTGATATTTGCATTGTAGACGGAAAAGTCGATAAATACTGCCCTTGTGCCTCTGTCAAGCCACAAGTTGTTCTTAAGGACAGCAATCAAGGCAGAGGTGTCTTCTTTGCTTTTTGAGAGCTCCTGGTAATAACCAGCTCCACTGTATGTGGCGATCAACCCCCAGTGGCTGCTCCCATTCAAGACTTTTTCACTGCTGTACGTCCATCTACAACACAACATTAGAATCATGAGAATTACAAGAATCCTACCTCTGTTACTGCCATCTTGAACACTTATGAAATGAATTATCCCTAAGAATTTTTTCCCATCAGCAGTAAAACATGATGACAAAATATCTGAATATATGTTGAATCTGCAGTGTGCGCCATACAATGAATATTTTTCCTAGTAGGTGGGGTAGCAGCAACAGGATAGTAACTTGCAGGAGCCATCTCCAGGATAGTTTATCAGCTGTCTTAGGAGCATTGAAAAGCATGAGCATACTTGGTATAAAATTGGGTATGGGTTGCTCATGTAGCATGCCCTATTACTGTAGTCAAACGTCAAAAATGGAGTACTGTCCTATTGGGTATGGGTATGGGTAACTTAAGGGCTGATAATGTACTCTACACCTCCTCTGCCTTATTAAAATGCATTATTAAGTCTTGATCAATAAAAGTTTCATAGCTGGCACATCTGGTAAGCATATAGAGGTTTGGTCTCCAGAACATAAGAAGAATAAACTTTAAATAGAATGAATGAATGAGCTAACAAATAAATGAAGAAATGTAGTTGTTATCTGATGTTATGGACGTGGTTGTTTAAAGGCCTTAGAAGCTTTAAGTCCTAATAATAATAATAATGATAAAGTTGGAAGGGACCTTGGAGGTCATCTAGTCCAACCCCCTGCTCAGGCAGGAAACCCTATACCATTTCGGACAAATGGCTGTCCAGTTTCTTCTTTAAAACTTCCAGTGTTGGTGCATTCACCGCTTCTGGAGGCAGGTTGTTCCACTGGTTAATTGTTCTAACTGTCAGGAAGTTTCTCCTTAGTTCTAGGTTGCTTCTCTCTTTGGCTAGCTTCCACCCATTGCTCCTTGTCCTGCTTTCAGGCGCTTTGGAAAATAGCTTGACTCCCTCTTCTTTGTGGCAGCCCCTGAGATATTGGAACACTGCTATCATGTTCCCCCTCGTCCTTCTCTTTGTTAAACTAGACATACCTCGTACTCTTTCTAGAGTCTCAACATCTTTTTTACATTGTGGTGACCAAAACTGGATGCAGTATTCCAAGTGTGGCCTTACCAAGGCATTGTAAAGTGGTATTAATACTTCACATGATCTTGATTCTATCCCTCTCTTAATGTAGTCTAGCACTGTGTTGGCTTTTTTGGCAGTTGCAGCACACTGCTGGCTCATATTTAAATGATTGTCCACTAGGACTCCGAGATCCCTCTCACAGTTACTACTATTGAGCAAGGTACCCCCTATATCCTGTTAAATAGATATGAGATTATGACATCTATGTATATTGGGATGGGCAACTATGGCAACTTTAGGACCTGGGGACTGCAACTCCCAGAATTCCTGAGACAACATGGAGTTGAAGTCCACAGGTCATAAAGTTGCCACAGTTACCCATGCCTGGTCTATATGAATGTGAATAAATACATACGCTGTCCCATTCCGGAGCCCAAATGGAGCAGTGTCCTCATTAGCCACTGAGTAAACATCATAACAGTCTTTTATTTCATCTTTTAAATCTTCAGGTATCGAACATGAGGCATTCCTGACTTTCAGCTGCCGGATACGAGGCACTCCTAAAAGTAGATTCTCATGGTAGATGAAACTTCTGTTTTCTGCCACGGTTTTGTTATTGTACCACATCTCCCAGTACAGTCCATCCAACAACGGCCCCTCAGTGAACTGAAAGATTAAGCAAAATGTTTTAAATTGAGGATCAGCGATGCACTGTCTCTGGTGCTACTTGCTGGACTCTACTAAATTTCTGCCATTAAAAAAATATTTTAAAAAGGAATTATTTTTAATTCATATTAAAGTTAATAAGCTGCCTTGAGGATCACTATCTCCTCACATGAGATTTCTTGTCATTTGGTCATTTAATTTAATTTTTAAATATCACTTTTATCAGATAGATATAGATAGGTAGGTAGGTAGGTAGATAGATAGATGATAGCTAGCTAAGATGATAGATGATAAATAGATCATAGAAAGATAGATGATAGATGATAGCTAGCTAAGGATAGATAGATGATAAATAGATCAGAGAAAGATAGATGATAGATAGATGATAAATAGATGATAGATTGATAGATAGATAGAGATAGATGATAGCTAGCTAAGATGATAGATAGATGATAAATAAATCATAGAAAGATAGATGATAGATGATAGCTAGCTAGATGATAGATAGATGATAAATAGATCATAGAAAGATAGATGATAGATAGATAGCTAGACAGACAGACAGATAGATGATAGATATAGTAGACGACTAAATATACCTTGGCCAATGGATCTCAATGGAAGACGATACAATAAAGGAAATTGAACAGCATGTTAAATGTGGTTGAGAGGCATTCAACAAACTAATAATAATTTTCAAGAATTACCTCCCCCTATGGCTGAAGAGAAATGTTTTTGATCAGTCTGTGTTACCTGCTCTAACATAAGCCAGTGAAATATGGACAATAAGCTCACAATTGATAGAAAAGCAACAAATGTCATAAAGAGCCGTGGAAAGATACATGTTCGGCATTACAAGACAAGATAGAAAGACCTGCACATGGATTAGAGCAGAGTTCCCCAACCTTCCCGGCTTTGCAGAACAGCATGGGGGGGGGGGCAGGGGATGGTTCAGCATGAGCTGCAGGCAAGCGTGTGCATGTGTGCAGCTCCATTTGTTTGAGTGGCGGGCATGAGTGCCTGCCGCTGGTACAAATGGAGCACGTATGCACGGGTTTGCCTGCTGCTCATGCATGTGCGTGTGCCTGCTTGCTGCATTGGACACTCTGGTTTTGAACAGCTCATGGCCCGTTAGTGGGCCCTAGCCTGGGGGTTGGGGACCCCATGATTAGAGAACAATCAAAAGTATACAATATCATCAAGAGAGTAAAAGAACTGAAATGGAAATGAGCTGGTCACATAGCAAAAAGAACTGATGGCAGGTGGGCCAAGGCAGTCATAGAATGGATCCCACTTGATAAAAAGCGTCCATGAAAGAGACCTAAAACAAAGTGGATCGACAACATCAGCAAGTATTGTGGGCCCAGTTGGCAAAAGAAATCTCAGGACTGTATTGCGGAAGAGGCCTTCATCCTGCAGTGGATAGACAATGACTAGAATGAGTGTGTGTGTGTGTGTGTGTGTGTGTGTAAGGCTGAGTCAACCTTGAGCTGGTGAGAATCGAACTGCTAGAGTCAGCAGAATTAGCCTGCAATACTGCATTCTAACCACTGTGCCACCAGGGCTCTCATAATGTTAAATCTGAGTGATATGCATATAGCTCAGTGATGGCGAACCTTTTAGAGACCAAGTGCCCAAACTGCAACCTAAAACCCACTTATGTATTGTCGGGTGCCAGGTGGGCGTGGCCAATTGGGTGGGTGTGGCCATTGGGTGGGCATGGTCCATTGGGTGGACGTGGCTGCGGTGGTAACGGCAGACTGGGTGGGACTAAAAAGTTCAATCAATCAATTCCAACTTTNTTCTTTTTTTTTCTGCGAGAAGTTGAAATTGACTGATTGATTGAACTTTTTTTTTTTTGCACACGGCGGCGGAGGCCTAAAGCGAAAAGGTTTTATAAAACCCAGCTGAAGGCCTAGGACTGGGGCGACGGCGTGCGTGCCCACAGAGAGGGCTCTGAGTGCCGCCTCTGGCACCCGTGCCATAGGTTCGCCACCACTGATATAGCTTAAAGATATCAAGAATCACATTTCAATTAGTACCTTCCAGAAGTCTTCCATAGTAGACAAGGATCTGAAATTGGTTTTCTCCATCTTTGATACTGGTGTATCGAGAAAGAGCTGGGACATTACTCTTGTGTAGTAGTAAATGTTAGAATTCACCATTCCGTAAGATACTGTAAACATGAATTTGGAAATAATATGTATTTCAGATAGAAATTTATTAATCATCATCTTCAACTGTAACATGTAAGCAAGCATAAAGTAATATTTTCTTATCTGCTATATTATCAAGAATGATCTCACATGGGGCTCTTTAGCATGAACCTAGATGCCAGAGATTGTCTGTGTTTAATGCTAAATGCACAAGAAGTAAGTCTTCCTCCACATATTATGAATAAATTTTCCCAACATCAACCAAAAAGTAAATACAGCTCTTCTGTATTCTTTTCAACGGATCCTTCATACCTTTCCAGAAACTTTTGTGTTCAAAGAACCCAGGACAATGGGGAACCTGTAGCCATCTAAAATAATAAGACGGATTGAGGTATATGCGTATTTGCTGTTTATTTTCTTCTTTCTTTTACTTTGTTTTAGTTGCGGGCTAAATGCTGTAATAAAACTGAATTGAAACTGAAATTATCCAGATTCAGTTTCTGAAGAAAATGGACACTGAAGGCAGTCCTCTTATCCAATCATTAGGACATGGACTAGTTTCTAATACTAAACCTATTTGTTTATATTTAATATTTGAAAAAGCAAAAACATAAAAAAGGTACACGCATTTCTAATTTATTTGTTTTGGTGTCCAGAAAAGCATCTGCAGTGAAGTTGGTTTACTTAGTGAAGCATTAACTGTAGCAAAATTCAGTTAATCGCCTGCCCAATTATACTCTCTAGCAGAAATAAAACTCCGCAGGAGACTGCATTGCAGACAAAAGACAGAGCTCTTTCAATATTTTATGTATCCCTAAAATGTTCTAAGAAACAGTTTGGTGTGCTTGTTAAAAACACCAAGCTGGACATCAAAAGACTGTGAGTTCTAACCCTGCCTGAAGCGGGGCTATGAAGCTTGCCAGGGGATCTTGGATCAGTTATTCCCTCTCAGCCCTTGGAAGAACGAAATGGCAAATTATTTTACCAAGGCTTTGTGCAGGTACTGTAATTGCCAAGAGTCAAGATTGACTCAAAGGGACAATATATATATATATCCCATAATTGAAGAGAATAGCTCTTTTAATATCATCAATACATGCACCCATCATGATTCCGAATTGTGGTATTGGAGAAGACTCTTAAGCAGTGGTGGGATTCAGCCGGTTCGTACCACTTCGGCAGAACCGGTAGCTAATTTTTTGTTGCCCAGGCCCAGAATGGACTTCTAGAAGTGGCATTCACACAGAGAACCGGTTGTTCACATATTTGAATCACACCACTGCTCTTAAACGTCTTTGGACTGCAGGGAGATCAAATCAGTCAATCCTAAAGGAAATCAACCCTGTCTGTTCTTTGGAAGGAGAGATACTGAAGATGAAATACTTTGGCCACCAAATGAGAAGAGAGGAGTCACTGGAAAAGACCCTGATGTTGGGAAAGAAGGAAGGCAAAAGGAAAAGGACACACCAGAAGATAAGATGGTTAGACAGTGTCATCAATGCAGTGAACATGAATTTGGGCAAACTCCAGGAGACAGTACAGAACAGGGAAGCCTGGCATGCTATGGTCCATGGGGTCGCGAAAAGTCAGACTTAGCGACTGAACAACAATATCATGTTGGTTTTGTAATGGAAAGAACAAGGACACAATCTCCCTTTATTGTTAATAAAGGTTGTATTTGTAATATTGAATATTTTATATGTCTACATTTATTTATGAGATATTATTTTGCAAATTAATCATCACTTTTAAAAATAACAATAGAGTGGGAATACACACAACACACTTATTTATATCCCATATTTATTATTTTTATAAATAACTCAAGAGGGCAAGCATACAGCATCTAATATTCTGTCTGTTATTTTCCCCACAATACCAACCCGGTGTGATGGGTTCGGCTGAGAGGAAGTGGCTAGCCCACAACAGCTGGCTTTATAGGGGAAATATAACTTGAATACAGTATGTGCAGAGGACTATGGAAATAGCCTTGAAGAAAATATGCAGCAGCTGTTAGGAAACATGAACGTAACCCAGGAAAACATGAGCGTGTGAGAAGAAAACTCAAGGTAATGTCAATTTGAGACTCTTTGGTATAGACCAGGGGTCTTCAAACTTGGCCCTTTTATGACTTGTGGACTTCAACTCCCAGAATTCCTCAGCCAGCGTGCCTGGCTGAGGAATTCTGAGAGTTGAAGCCCACAAGTCATAAAAGGGCCAAGTTTGAAGACCCCTGGTATAGACAGACAGAGGGAAGGAGAAAGGCTACAGGTTCTGATATTATAGCTTACAATAAGTAATATGCTTTTTGGGGGTGTGTGTGACTTGTTTCCTGATCTGCTCTACCTTGTAAAACTAATAGTATTGTATTTATTATTTTATGGCAGTAGAAGTCTATATAACTGATATATCCACTAAAGCTGATTTTGTAAAATCTCAGACTATACATTTTTTCTTATTGTTTTTAAATTATAGACTGAAATTGTAATATACTTTTAGAATTATCTTCTTCAAATTATTTTCCCTAGATCTTGATTCAATTTATAGC
Source organism: Protobothrops mucrosquamatus (assembly GCF_001527695.2). Taxonomy (NCBI): domain Eukaryota; kingdom Metazoa; phylum Chordata; class Lepidosauria; order Squamata; family Viperidae; genus Protobothrops; species Protobothrops mucrosquamatus. The sequence continues at coordinate 23,859 of NW_015387147.1, forward strand.
CATATGAATTAAAGAACAGGTTTTGGAAGTTATTATAGCATATATGGATTAGCAATTTTCTGAACATCAAATTTGACAGGATAAGCAATAATCATGGCCTCAAATGAAGAAATCTTTCAGAACTCTATTCCATTCTATATTAAATATCAGTTTGCCATCACATTAAAATATCAGCAAAGACTACTTACGGATTGATAGGACGACAAGAAAAATCAAATACGTTATTAGCTCACGCAAAACACTTTTCAAGTATTTCTCTCGAGTTGTAGTTTCTTCCATGAGCCGAGTACCCCACAGACCTTAAAAAGAATAACCAGGAATCCATAAGAAATAGGATGTATTGGTATATGAAAGGGATCAGTATAAACTAGCAATCGTTTGCCATTGTTTAGTCTGATGTATACGTTTGGGCATTTATTTCCACCTTACAAGATTAATATAAGACTTACTTTATGTTATTCCAATAAGTTATACCTATTAACCAAAAGAACTAGAAAGGGATGAAAGATTGCTACCTACCATGTAATAACTGAATGCAGGTAGTCCTTGACTTACAACCATTCATTTAGTGACTGAAGTTACAACAGCACTGAAAGTGACCACTTTTCATATTTACAACTTGTGGGAAGTCAGCCCCCCAGAGAAAGAAATATTAAAAGGGCAGAAAAATATATTTCCTCAAAGGATCTTAAAGAGGCAGAAAAGCATGCCCAGTTTTCGTAATAGCCCCAAGTCTCCCTCCCCCAAGCAGAAACCAGCTCTGTAGAAATGCAGATGTAAACCATCCAGGAAGGTTGGAGGCCCCCAGCTAAAAGTTTGGAAGACAAAGACACCTAAAATCGACATACCCCACCCAAACTCTAAGACAGGACATAATAGGATTAACCCACAGATGCCAAAGGGCACACCTAGACTCAGGTCAGAATACATGACACAGGAAACACAAAGCCTCAAACCGGAACAGGAAACAACTCCAAACAAAAGCTCCAGAGGGTATAAAAACCCACTCCCTACATGTGCTCACTCTTTTCTCTTCCAGAGCCATCTTTCTGTCTGGCTCTCCTCTTCAATAAACTGCAACCTTCTTTCTAAAGCAGTCGCCATGTTGTTTATTCCCGGCTTGGACTGAACCATGATGAAGACTTTTCCTTCAGCAAACTATTGCAGCATCCTTCGGGCCACATGATCAAAATTCGGATGCTTGGCAACTGGTTCATATTTATGACGGTTGAAGTATCCCAGGGTCATAGGATCCCCTTTTGCGACCTTCTGACCAGCAAAGTCAGTGAGGAAGTCGGATTCATTTAACAACCATGTTATTAACAACTGCAGGATTCACTTAACAACTGTGGCAAGAAAGGTCGTAAGATGGGGCAAAATTCACTTAACAATTGTCTTGCTTAGCAATGGACTTTGGGGCTCAAATGTGGTTATAAATTGAGGACTACCTGTATATCATTTGCATCAATATTACGTCACTGCAGTTCTAAGTACTACCAAGATAGCTCAAGTAGAAGAACAGTGACCACTGATAAGACTGACCAAGTTAGAATGGCAAACCTTGGCCAGCAAAAAGCACCTTGTGCAATTTTTACTGGAAGATATGGAAATAGGTTTTGCAGGCAAAAAAATAAGTAAATCTGAAAAACACATATACAAATTTAGTGGAACAGCACTTGGCTCTAGGTAAGGAAATAAGTTTATCTTTGTCTTATTGGCAGTTAACAACTTTTCTCTCAAGACCAACACAGTAACAATGAAACCAATGGCAACAGCATATAAATACATTGCAATGCTAGTGCACTATTTACAAACACTGCTAAATTGATTTTTTGAAAAGCAATACTCCACTAATGCAGTTTATTGCAAAGGTTCTTCTACAATGTGCTCTGTAAGAAATCATCAAAAAGGATTTAAAGATTTTAAACATCCCAAATAGGCCGAAACAGTTATTCAGCCTCTTCTGGAAGCCAGCCACACCAGAAAGCTCACACTGTGTGTTAACAGCCAGCAAAGTAACAAAAAGAACTATAAAGTTTTACATTATTGAAAGTCCACTGGCTCTTCTGTATCCGTTTATCAAACTTGTATGTATATGTACAAATTTGTAATTTGTACAAAATTTGTAACATGTATTTGCATGCTGTTGCATATCCCACTTGCCTGAGAAACAGGGACCCTTGCGAAAGATAAATTGACAAGAGTTTTGTAGAAGTTTGCACATTACCTAGTACCAATTACCACCCATTTGAACAACAGGAGAAAAAATTAGGACAGTGAAGATATTTTTGGTCTCAACTTTCACCAGTTCTGGCTAATGGCAAAGAATTTCAATCCAAAATTTCTGAAGGGTATCAGATTGCCAACCTTTACTCTGGAAGGATCAGGGATTTGTCTTAGTATCTGAACAGATGTGTCAAGTTGTAGTGCAAAGGAAAGGACTCTAAACATTTCCCACTTTTTTTTAAAAAAAACAACAAGCTATGTTAAACCATATCAGTTTTGTATTAGACCAACGATGAAGATCAATCTCTGTCCTGTAACAGTGGATCCTGACATAAAAACTGAAAGATATATGTTGCCAAAAAAGTGCATCAAATCAGTATATAGATCCAAACAGTAGTTGTACAAAATGTGCTCATTTCATCATACCAAAGGCATGTTACTAAAAATAACAGCATGAGCTATCCACAGAAGGAATTGCAATGCAAGAAAAAGGGTATAACTTAAGATATATTACGCCCAATAAGTAAGCTTGCAAATATAGCTTAACAGCTAAAAAGAGCTACCTAGTCTTTTTAGCTGTTAACATCTGTCTCAAGTAATTATCACCTGTGGGTTTTTTTTTTAAATTAATTTTTAAGATATATGCTACTTTGTAGCAGGATTTTCTCTCTTCTATTCTGTGAACCACCCTGCATATAAATAAATTACAAGCAAACAATATTATATAAAAAGAAGCGAGTGAGATACAAATAAACGGCTTACAGTACAAAGCTGAAAGTAGCTGCAGTTATGTTTGTTTTTTTCTTCTTCTAAGGATTAATATGGCTACTCTTCTGGAATTTGTAGCTAACTAGATGGTTATCCTGAACTGGAACAAATGAGCAAAGGCTGGTTGGCCAGGCAACAGAAAGTTTGAAATGCACTCTGAATGGATTGCAGTTTGTAACACTTGGCAAAGAAATATTTTATTTTTGGGAAAAAAGAAGCATAGCTTAAAAAATAGACAGTCTATGAATTCTGTCTGGTGCCCAGTGTAAAAGTTTCATATTTTTTCAGGAAAGGAAAAGGCTTAAAGCTTTTCCTTAAGACCTTTCATTTTGTAAATGTTTTTGCTCATACGGGCGAAGACTACCTCAGCTTGCCTTACACAGGGCCTTCAGAGACAAGATGAAAGCGATGTCAATGAGATAAGCAGAAAGATGTTGTCAAGATACGTTTGTACTTTGCTTAGGAGCAAAAGGGGACAGGCCTCAAAGCATGCGAATAAATTGCAGTGAAGTTGGCAAATTATGTAATATTGTCTGAATACCCACATCTGCAGCATGGTAACAACAAGTCTGAATTCAGAAGAAAAATCATGTGATTTCAGGAAAAAAATATATCAAGATTTCAAACACACACACACATGCACACAGAGACTTTTAAATACTGACAGTGGATTGCCCTTCAAATACATATGACCAGTTCCACTTTATAGCTGAATAGATTTGCATTACCTACTTTATTTTTTATAAAAACTGCTAGGTTCCACCAATGTGTTTTAAATTTAGATAGCAAGGGTTAGTATTCAGGAATATTTTAACTGTTATAGTAGAACTAGACAACCACAAACTCCTTGGGTTATTGTTTCGAAGATATCTCCTTACCAGATTTCTCAATGCTTTCAACAGTGGCAGAGCTTCTAAGGTACAGGTGGTCCTCAACCTATGACCACAACTGAGCCCAAAATTTCTGTTGCTAAGTGAGACATTTGTTAAGTGAGTTTTGTCCCATTTTACCTTTCTTGCCACAGTCGTTAAATGAATCACTACAGTTGTTAAGTTAGTAATATGGTTGTTAAGTGAATCTGGTTTCCCCATTGACTTTGCTTGTCAGGTCACAAAACGTGATCACATGACCCCAGGATATTGCAAATACGAGTCAGTTATCAAGCGTCTGGATTTTGATCATGTGATCATCGGGATGTTGCAGTAGTCATAAGCCACTTTTTTCAGTGCTGTTGTAACTTCGAACAGTCTCTATATGAACTGTTGTAAATTGAGGATTACCTGTACTTGAAAAGTTCTTAAAAATTCAAATAGATATTCAGAGATGTATCTGCCTTGAAAGTAGCTCACAGTTAGACATCAGAGTTGGAAGGGACTTTGGAGGTCTTCTAGTCCAACCCCTAGCTCTGTAACATTTTTTATGTCATAAAGTGCTTTATAGAATTCGCCAAATTTCAATTCCACAGGATTCCAGATTTTGGATACATTCTGTACAGTAGCCCATTAAAGGTATTTTGGTGGAAAACGTTTTGTCTTATGATACACTATTTCACCCAGTTAAAAGCTATAGACACCATGTAATTTTTGTTGTGAGATCATCCGGATATTCTTAAGGCCAAAATGAGAACATGGAGACACATTATGTTTGGAGCTATAAAGAAAGCCCTAAACTTTTTATTCACAACCATTCTTTCTCCAGTTAGAAAACCACAGACTGCAATTTAAAGTCAAAATCAAACCCATCTGGAGGATATCAATTTGGAAAAAATTGAGCCACCCATCAAAGGAATAAAATTCAGATAACAATTATTGGAAAAATGGAAAAAGTTCAGAGAAGAGCAACTAAGATGACCCAACGCCTGGAGACTAAAACATATGAAGAACAGCTGCAGGACTTGGATTTGGCTAGTCTAAAGAAAAGAAGAAATAGGGACGACATGATAGCAGTATTCTAGTATTTGAGGGGCTGCCACAAAGAAGAGGGGGTCAGGTTGTTCACCAGAGGGAAGGATGAGAAACCATGGTTGGAAACTGATCAAAGAGAGAAGCAACCTGGAATTAAGGAGAAAGTTCCTAACAGTGAGGACAATTAACCAGCGGAACAGCTTGCCTCCAGAAATCACTGGTGCTCCATCACTGGAAGTTTTTAAGAAGAGATTGGACAGTCACTTGTCTGAGATGGTATAGGTCAGTGATGGCGAACCTTTTAGAGACCGAGTGCCCAAACTGCAACCCAAAACCCACTTATTTATCACAAAGTGCCAGGGACACATCAGCATTGTGGTGCCCTGGGGGGGGCGGGCAGGGAGGCGCCTCTGAGTGCCGCCTCTGGCATGCAAAACCCGGGGGGGGCCCCCGCAAAAACGGGCCACTGTGCTGCAAGGTGCAAAAATGGCTGCCGCTGCACCGCAGGGTGCAGATACAAGGCGCTGCACTATGCAAGAATGGGGAAGGGCTAGTGAGTATCACACAGGCACTAGCCCCGCCCCATTTGTAGCGCATGCGTGCTTGCGGCCGTGTGCGCATGCGCGCATGTGAAATGCTTCCCGCTCCCTTTTCTTCCAGTCCACCAATCGACAATGGTTGGTGACCTCTGCTTTGCCACCTCTACTCGAGCTTGCTAGTTGGCCGCTTCACCTTTGTGCTGGGCAGGGCTCCTGCTCCGGGTGGCAGTGGTGGCCTGATGGACCTGCTGCTGGTGGCGGTGGTGTGTGTGCCAACAGAGAGGGCTCTGAGTGCCGCCTCTGGCACCCGTGCCATAGGTTCGCCACCACTGGTATAGGTTCTCCTGCTTGAGTGGGGGGCTGGACTAGAAGACCTCCAAGGTTCTGTTCTATTCTATTCTATATTCTATTCTATTCTATTCTTCTATTCTATTCTATTCTATAAAAAAAACTTGAAGTTAACCGAAGTATCAAAATACTCAGTAACCCCTCCCTCTTTATAATTAAAATTCAGTGCCTTTTGAGCTAGGGCAGCTGTTTTGGTAAACATTATGGAAGTTATTGGCGATTCCCTTTTGGATTTTTTTTTTTTGAGTTTTCAGGCTAACTAATCGATAATCTTCAGGCTCTCCTGGTGGTCTCCCATCCTGCTTTACGGTTTTGGGGTGGGGTTTTTTTAGTTGAACTCTGCCCCCTTCAGGTCCCAGTCCTCCTGGCAGCCACAGGTGGACGCATTAGCCAAGGGCTGCCCTTCCTTCCAGGAGCAGAAAAGCCGCGTCCGAGAGCAGATGGGCGAGGGCGGGGAGGCGAGGCTGACCCGGGCGGGCGGGCGCTCACTCACTCACCTCGCAATCGGCTCGCCAGCCCTTTGGCCCAGGCGATCCGGTGCGGCGGGGGCTCCGCGGCCTCGCCGTTGCCCTCTTCGGGAGCGAAGCGCGCGGGCAGGGCGTCTCCCGCTCCTGCGCCCGCGGGGAAGGGATGGCCCCGCTCCCCTCCGTCCTCCTCCTCCTCTTCCTCGCCCCGCCGCCTGCGCCGCCGCTGCCTCCCCTGCGCGGCGTCTCCGCTTCGAGCGCTGGGCCCGCCGGAGGTCGGCGAGGCCGCGTCGCCCCGGCCCCACTCCACGTCCATCCTCAGCACCGGCCCCGCCACCGCCGTCGCCACCCTGGCCGGGTCTTCCTCCTCGGGCTCGAAGACCGGGTTGTCCCGGCTCCAGGCCTGCCTCGAGCAAGAGGAGAGCGGCGGCGAGGGCGAGCCAGCAGGCTGTCCGAGCTGCCCCAGCTCCAGCTGCTCAAGACCGCCCGGGGGGCAAAGTCCAGCGCGGCCGCCGCCGCCCCCCGCGCCCGCCATTGTCCCTTTGCAAGCCCCGCCGCCTCAGGAGCTTCCCCGCAGCCCCGCCGAGTAACGGGGCGGGAAATGAGCGCCCTCGCCCCCTTTTCTCCCCATCCCCGCCCACAGCGCCTCGGCGGCCAGGCCGGCGGAGCCAACGGGCTGAAAAGGGAAGAGCTCGGCGGGCTTCTTTGCGGTGGAAAGTGGCGCTGCTGGGGATCTCTGAGCCGATTTTCCCAGGAGTAAAAAATCTCCCGAGTTTCCTCGGCTATTACCCCCAAACTGCATCCGAAGGATGAGGAAAGGAAGGAGGTGGGATGTGTGGGGTGGTTGAAAGAGAGGAGAGAGGTGTAGGTAGGAGGATAGGAGGGGAGGAGGGAAGTAGGTAGGAAGGGTGAAAGAGAGGGTGGATGCAGGGGGGGGGGTGGCTGCCGAGCTGCTCTGAAATTTTTATGTCTGTATTTAATATGATTTTTTTTATTAATGTATACCATTGTGGGAAGTTAACCCAGAGAAGGAAATATTAAAAAGGCAGGGGAAAAATATTGTTCACCAAAAGGATTTTTTAAAAGCATTTTTTGAAAAGCAGAAACCAAACCTGGCCTCATCTCTGCCCAGGGCAGTAGCTAGTCTTATACAAATGCAGATGTGGAACCATCAGAAAGTTGAAGCCAGAGCCATCAAGAAGACANAAACTATCCCAAGCAGGGCTGGGAGGGGGGTATAAAAAGACCTCTGCCCATGTGCTCACTCTTTTTCCTCTCCTCTGCTGCTTCTTGCAAGACCATCTGTCTTCTGCAATAAACTGTAACCTTCTTCCCAAAGCAGTTGCCATGTTTGCTTATTTATTCCCGGCTTGGATGAACCAGGATGAAGACTTACTTCTAACACCATATTTGTATTAAGATTTTTTTGGGGGGGTTAGTTGAAAAATTAATAAAAAGTTTTCATTGAAAAAAAAATCTCCCGAGTTTCTTTGGAGTCATTTCCAAGGATGGGGGCAGAGGCGGGCGCAGGTCGTGGAAGGATTCAGCGCTAAAGGCAGCCGGAGGTTGGATCTGAGGGGGCTGAGCCCTCCATCGGGGTGTGGATGTGGAAAGACTGAAAGATCTAGTCGATCATCGGGCAGGGTCCCTTGCAGCAGCAGCAGCAGCAGCATCCTGTTGTTTGTGAAAACACAGTTGGAGCAGCTCACTAGACCCGGATACAAACAGAGGTGCTTACATTATTAAATATGACCTAAAAAACACATGACTGTATAGTAAGTCCTGGGCTTACCACCACAGTTGAGCCCAAATTTCTGTTGCTAAGTGAAACAGTTGTTCAAGTGAGTTTCGCCCAATTTTACAACCTTTTTTTGCCACAATTGTTAAGTGAATCACTGCAGTGATCAAGTTAGTAACACAACTGTTAAGTCAGTGGTTCTCAACCTTTTTAATGCCGCGACCCCCAACCGGTCGTAAGTCAAGGACTAAACCGGTCGTAAGTCGAGGACTACCCAACCGGTCGTAAGTCGAGGACTTTCCCTACCCGGGAGCGCCGCGCATGCATGGTTTCACCCCCTGCGCCGGCCGAGGCGTAGCTGGCAAGCGGCAGAGACGGAGCAGGCCGACCACCAGCTGGCCCAGCTCAAGGGAGGTAAGGCACTCGCCGGAAAAGGGGAAAAAAAATGGCGGGCAGTCTTGCTTGGCGACCCCCGTGAAATGGTCGATCGACCCCAAATGGGGTTGCGATCCATAGGTTGAGAACCGCTGTGTTAAGTGAATCTGGGTTCACCATTGACTTTGCTTCTCAGAAGGATGCAAAAGGTGATCACATGACCCCGGGTCGCAGCAAGCGTCATAAATATGAGTCATTGCCAAGTGTCTGAATTTTGATCACATGACCATGGGGATGCTGTAATGGTTATAAGTGTGAAAAATGATCATGCCCCTTTTTCCAGTGCAATTTTAACTTCAAACAGTCATTAAACAAAAGGTTGTAAATTGAAGACTGTACTCTTTTCTGTTACAAAGCATTTACCTGATCTTGGCTGTGCTCCAAATGCTAAGCTGGGTTGCCCTGATTAGGACTTGGGGAGAAAAAAAAACCTGACTGGCTGAATACCAATCTACTCAGAGGGATGTTTTTATTAACCTAAAGTCTGCTGGAATGTGTATATTTTGTGAGTAACACATAACAGGGCCTTGCTAACTGACATCTTTAGTCTTTGTATTAAAATGATTGAACTATGTTATTTAAAATAGTGCTCAGAGATCAATCAATCTTTTTTCCTCTTCTCAATCTGCTAACTTTGACTTTATGATCTGAAATCGGAGTCATTACTCCAATTTGTTGAAAATAAATACTGGTGTAACTCGGAATAATGACACAGTTGATTTATGCTCCAGTTTAAATTTTATTAGGAAGTTTGGAGTCATTCTGACAACCACTGAAGGAACACATATGTACAAGTTCCCTATTCTTTCTGTAGTTCACTTTCTTGAGGTGTATCATTATACATAGCCTCTAAAACTTCCTCTGAAAACATCATTGGCTCAGGGTCCTGCAAAAAAAAAAAAAAAAGGCATTGTCAATAGGCTTTGTAGGCCCACTATAAATTCATCTTTAAACAAAACAAATTGAGGGTTTGTTTTAATAATAATTTGTTTTAAATTCTATTTCTCATTTGTATCGTGAAAATGAAATTATAGCTATTTTGATTATGAAAATTCTTGGAACCAGTTCCAAAATGATACAAGATGGTATTCAAAATGAAGTTAAGTTTCTGAAATTCACTATTCTTAATACTTTGTCATTTCTTCCCATTCCTTCCAGTTGACATAATTTATTATAAAAAAAGGAGGCAGGTGAAAATTAAAAAATGTAACCTAGAATATTATGCTTAGAAGTAGTACAGTTTTGCATCTTTGGCATTAAACCCTTATTTCAACTATATTTTATTATTTCTTAGTTGTTATTTATCTGGCAGGATTGGGATGGGGAAGATGTATCATATCTCTGAACCACCATGATCTGGACATTCCTATATTTTCCTATTTGATGTGCCTCAGAAGCATTACACAAAATGGCCGTCCATTTTGCCAGAAGCAGAATCAATCTTTTTCTTGCTGTTTCTCTTACATCAGCACCACTTTTGCTGCTTTTAAGTGTCTGGTCTATATAAATCTCCCACCACGCTGTCACTTAATAGAAGTATCTTGACAGAAATGTATCTTTTGGGGAAAGTATCCATTTTTTAATTGAATAATTTAATTGTTCAGTGAAATTCAGAATGTACAAGGTTCATTTTATATAGCGCTATGCAAAGCAAGTTTACAATAACTTGATTTCTGCTG
>NW_015387147.1:34277-46255 GCF_001527695.2 Protobothrops mucrosquamatus
TTTCAGACAAATGGCTGTCCAGTCTCTTCTTAAAAACCTCCAGTGTTGGAGCATTCACCGCTTCTGGAGGCAGGTTGTTCCACTGGTTAATTGTTCTAACTGTCAGGAAGTTTCTCCTTAGTTCTAGGTTGCTTCTCTCCTTGATTAGTTTCCACCCGTTGCTTCTTGTCCTGCCTTCAGGCGCCTTGGAAAATAGCTTAACTCCCTCTTCTTTGTGGCAGCCCCTGAGATATTGGAACACTGCTATCATGTCCCCCCTCGTCCTTCTCTTCATTAAACTAGACATACCCAATTCCAGCAACGAGAAGGAGTCATTATTGACCACTGGAAACTGCCTGAACAAGTTCATGCCGTGTCCTTCACAAGTTTTTGTCAGAAGTGGTTTGCCATTGCCTCCTTCCTAGGACTGAGAAAGAGTGACTGGCCCAAAATTACCCAGCTGACTTAGTGCCTAAGGCTGAACTAGAACTCATGTTCTTCTGATTCCTAATCTGGTGTCTTACACTGTTCTAATTATTATTATTTTGTTCTTAGTGGTTTAATCCCAGGTACCTTTGATTAAACAATGGCATCTGATGGTACACAGAAAACATGTCTCAGTCTGCCCTGTGGAAGACCTGGATGGCTTTGGCCTATGACTTTATGAAGACCTTAACACCCCCCCCCCCGGCCTTAGGTTAAAAATTAAGTGAATCCTTGTGTGGAATTTTGGAGATGGGTTGTCTCTGATCGCTGTACTGCCCCAGGCTTCATAAGCTTCTGAATTTTTGTTGATTATTTAACAATAAAAAAGGTTATTGTTCTTTTAATTTCTTTTTTGTTGATCACAGTATTACGTACAAATCGCATTGAATCAAAAGAAATAAATAAACACTCTTTAGTGCAAGGATGGGGAACAATGGTCCTTTTATGACATGTGGACTTCAAGTCCCAGAATTGTTGAAGTCCACAAGCCAGCACTTGTGGACTTCAACTGAGCATGACTGGCTAAGGAATTCTGGGAGTTGAAGTCCACAAGTCACGAAGGTGCCCATCCTTCCCCCCCTCTGCTATAGTGCTTAATGCACTGGAAGTATTGCTTTTACCTGCTGTTCCTGAAGATCATCCTGGCTCATATCTAAAGGAACAAAGTCAACCGCGGGGAGTTTCTGCAGATAAGATGGTGCTGTAGGATCCTTTAGAGCGAGTGCTGGCGCTGTGGGATCCCTTAAAAAGAGTGCTGGCTTTGAAGCTTCCTCTAAAGCGAGCGCTGGTGCTGTGGGATCCTTTAAAAGGAGTGCTGGCTTTGAAGCTTCCTCTAAAGCGAGCGCTGGCGCTGTGGGATCCTTTAAAAGAAGTGCTGGCTTTGAAGCTTCCTCTAAAGCGAGTGCTGGTGCTGTGGGATCCTTTAAAAGGTGTGCTGGCCTCAAAAGATCCTTTGGAGCGAGTGCTGGAGCTGTGGGATCTTTAAAAAGAAGTGCTGGTCTTGGAGGATCCACTAAAAGGAGTGATGGTGCTGTAGGATCCTTTAAAGGGAGTTGAAATATTAGGGAGCAAATTAAAAGAATTTTATGCATTAACAGGTTTCAAGGTCAATAAACAAGACAAAGATGTAAATCAAAATCATGAAAACAGAAGATCAAACAGAACTGATAAAATGAGTTTTAAGTTTGAGTAGAAAGTAAAATATGAATTATATGTTATTTCAAAGTAACATAGAATAGAATGAGGTTTAAAAAGATACGTTAGGGCAGGCCTTTTCAACCTTTTTACTCATTGTACCACTTTTAGGATATGGCAATATCCGAGTACCACCAGTCGCCTAGCAAGGTGTCAAAAACTTGATGACCAAAAAAAGAGAGGAAAAAAGTGATAAAGTACAAGTAGTCCTCAACTTACAACAGTTCGCTTAGTGACTGTTTGAAGTGACAATGGCACTGAAAAAAAGTCCCTCCCCAAGCCACAGCCGAGCAAGATACCTGCCTGCCCGCCCGGTGGCGCTCTTCCTCCTATCCGAGGTTTTCATTGCTGTGAGCATTTCTGTTGAGGATTGGCAGCGGGGGTGGGGTGGGGGGTGTTTGGTTTTTATTCCCCCCCTGTCTGCTGGGTGGTTGTAGCAGGTTTTGGTCACTTCACATGACCCTGGGACACTGTGACCATCATAAATATGAATCAGTTGCCAAGCATCTGAATGTAAATCACAAGACCCTGGAGATGCTGCAACATTCCAGCTGATCGGCGTTTCTTCTGGGCTCAGCAGAAGCACCAGGATCAGTGCTGCTTTCCAGCTGATTGGTGCTTCTTCAGGGCTCAGCAGAAGCACCAGGATCAGTGCTGAGCTCCAGCTGGAGCCTGGCGCTGATCCTGGCGCTTCCACTGACAGCTCTGAAGAAGCGCTGATCAGCTGGAAAGCGACACTGATCCTGGCACTTCCGCTAAGCCCTGACAGCCCTGCAGCTCCAGCCATCTCTCGCTCAGGCTTGTGTGGTGCTGCCACCGGTTCAGCTCATTCCCCTCCCCTGCTACCACTTTTCTAGGATGGTTGCGTACCACCTGCCAGGTGCCAATGTACCACAGGTGGCATCAGTACTACTGGTTGAAAAGCCCTGCGTTAGGGGAGAAATTACTGTGGGAATATCTGTGATAAAATGAATGTCTTGCATAGAATGATGTTTTTATATCAGATGCTATCTGTTTTGATAATTGTTGCACCACTGAAACACCGGCAAAAGGATTTATCTAAATTTGTATGTTAAGGAAAAAACTATAAAATAAATATAAGATGCAAAGGAAAGAGGAGGATCAGCTTTATCTGACTTGAAATTGTATTTTGCAGCTTGCAGTTACTTGGTTTGGATGAAAGAGTGTTGCTGAGAAGTAAAAGGCGTTTTTGAAGTTAGAGGAACACAGCCTGAATGGCATGGATATCTGTGGTACAACAAAATCAAGTTTAATGTGGATTTCATTGTTGAGAGGATACCCTTTATAGACTTTTTGTGTGAAACAGAAAAAATGAATGTATGGTTTTGATGATTAGACAGGTTAGATTATAGAACAGTGATGGCGAACCTTTTAGAGACCGAGTGCCCAAAAACCGGCCCGCCCCTGCTCCGCCTGCCCGCAGGGCCACTCACCACAGATCGTCCAAGCAGCCTTGCAGCGCCATGGTGGCCACGGCCTCCACCCGCACCCCGCAGCATCATCTGCACATGATGGGGCACGAGGGCAGAATCTTGCCCCTGCTGCCCGGCTGCCATGTGCATGGCTGCGCTGATACGCGTGGGGGAGCCTGGGGGAGCCTCTCCTCCGGGCAGGCTGTTGGTGAGGTCGGGGTTGCGGGGGAAGGCAGGGCTGCCACGCGTGCCATAGGTTCGCCACCACTGTTATAGAAAGAACAAAGCTATGTTGTAAGCATAGAGTAAGCAGTACATTTACAGTTACACTTAATAACTGCAGTAAAAAATGGAAGCTCTTCTTTTATCCTTTTTCCTTTTCTATTTTTTTTAATTTGTTTTCCTTTCTTGCAATTTTAGCTTTCTCTTTGATTTCTTTGTTTTTCTCCAGCTAGTCCTCAACGTATGACCACAATTGAGCCCAAATTTCTGTTGTTAAATGAGACATTTGTTAAGTGAGTTGTGTCCCATTTTACGACCTTTCTTGCCTCAGTTATTAAGCGAATCACGACAGTTGATAAGTTAGTAACCCGGTCGTTAAGTGAATCTGGCTTCTCCATTGACTTTACTTGTCAGAAGGTTGCAAAAGGGGATCACGTGATCCCGGGACACTGCAACTGTCATAAGTATGAATCAGTTGCTGAGCTTCTGAATTTTGATCACATGATCATGGGGATGCTGCAATGGTCATAAGTGTGAAAAATGGTCATAAATTACTTTTTTCAGTGTAGCTGTAACTTTGAATGATCACTAAACGAACTGTTGTAAGTTGAGGACCACCTGTATTAGCTTGTATTAGTTTTTATCAAGGAGGAGGAAGAGGAGAAGCCCTAAACACAATAAAATACAAATGATTAATGTTGGAATAATTGTTGTTGGTATTCCTTGGTATACTTCAGAATTGCTCAGGATATGTTAACTTATTGAACTGGCTACATTACAAACCTTAGCATTTAAAATGATAAATATCATACCAGTCATATTAGTTCAGAAGAGAGGAAATTTTATATACCAATTTAGCTGATGGTAATACTTGAGTTTGAATGGAGTCCTGAGCAAGAATGCCATCACTGTTATTAAAACAGGAGAAAAGAACCAATATTCAGTTTTATAGCTACTGCATGGGTAAAGCTTGTTGATTTTCTTTAGGATAATGTGGGACAAAAAGAAACTTGCACAGGCTTTCAATATTCTGTTATTCATTCTAACTACTCTGTTTCATTCCAGATCCCCTTGATTGAACAACCTGGCCTAGATATAGTTGCAAAAATAAGAACCTGTTAGGGTGGGGGGGGGGAGGAGGGGGGGGAGGAAGAAATTGAAATGGACAGACTTTTCCCCATGAAATATTTTGCAACCTTTATTATTTCTTCCAAGAGATCTATGGAAATAATGCTTGACCTACCTCCTTTGCGTCTACCTGTTCCAAAACATTGTCTGGCAGTGGATGAGCGACCTTGGAAAAAGACAAAGCAGAAGAGGGATGGTGAAAAAGGATTGCATTTCCTACTGCCAATGCAAATATATAATGTCCTTGGCTTTTTTTTTTAAAAAAAAAAATTGGCAGTGTACTTACTGCTAAAGTGAAGATGACGATGAAAAGACAGCAGATTATCTCAACGCTTTTCATTGTGGCTGATCCCCTGTAGAGTATTTTATGAGAGGATAAATGTTCAAAAATGAAGCCAGAAGGTTACAAAGATTTTAACCCTTGCTTTTTTGTTGTTGTTGTTGTTGCCCTCTTTCTCTTGAATTGTCCGTTCAGTGGTTTTTGTGGCTGACCAAATTACTGATTTGGTCACCTGATTTCTTCATTGCTATCGCATGCTACTGATCAGGGTTGAAGCACCACCAACAGAAGTACAGAAGTCGGAAAGATGGAAAGGGAACTAACGTGAGCTTCCCATGGATAATATTATATAGCAGTGTTTCTCGACCTTGGCAGCTTGAAGATGTGAGGATTTCAACTCCAGAATTCCCCAGCCAGCTATGTTGTATAGGAGTGGCTGCATTATATTCAGCGTATTATTGTTGCAGCCAGAAAATATATTTTAGAGCAGGGAGCGGTCCCTGTAAGTTTTCACAATATCTGAACATCCTAAATGATCAGAGATAAACGTGGGATAAAAATGCATTCCTATATACCCACCAAAGAGCAAAAGTGCCAAAAAGTACATAACTAGAAAGCCTGAAGTATGCTTGCTGTAACAGTTTTGACCTTTAGCCACGATATTTTGAAATTTAGCCTCAGGAGTTCTTTGTTGTGGTTGTGTTATTGAATAACTACAGGAAGACTAGTGTCACTATACAAATAAATCACCCAAAAGTGCCATGAAAACCATTCACCTTTTGTTCACAGTGGTTGCGTTTCCATAAGACGCCTGTTTATATAATATGATTTTTTTTTTCTGGGTTTGTACAACACACTGAACAAGAAGCTATTTGTGTTGTCTGAGTTGACACAACAAGCTAATTTAAAGGTGATGGACTCTATCTATCAAACAACAACATCTGCCTGTCCTAGGTCCTTGGGAAGGACTTGATAGGGAGATGAATATAGCCAAATCCAGTCTAAACATTTGGCTGACTGTGCAATCTACAGTAATAATAAGACTGAAACAAAAGGAAGCAATAGTGATAGGCTTCTTGGGTACCATTCCAAAATGTCTGGAACACTATTGAACACCATTGGCATTGATTTTCAAAATGAAGGAAGTCCTGGACTTTATTTGGATATTTGAGCTGGAGGTTGACACACTGTCAGTCAATTGCAAAAGGCAGCTTTGCCTGGAACTGTCATTAAATAATGGGAGGAAATTTTTCACACCACCAATTTATTTAATAAATGAATAAGCTAGCTGTTGATTGCTTGGGTCTAGTAGCTAAGCTAATAGCTCATAAAAAATGAACTATTGATCACCCAGTGATTAAATTCTTTATCCAGAAAGTACAATAATACAGAATAGAAGTGAGACATATGCCTACAGCACTATCACAAACTGGAAGAGAGCTTGGATGTCTTCTTGGAGACATTTATAGAGTGGAGTTCACTGATTGTTTATACATAGTAGCTTGCCCTGCCAATCTTGGTTGGAGCATGCTATCCTTGATGGTTTTTTGACTAAGCTATTGTTTCTTCCCTAACTATCCTGTTTCTTCCCTTTTTCTTATCTGGATGTTGGGTACTGCAAAGGTTGGGTTCTAGGGAGGATGTACTCTGTGTTGCTTGCTCCCTTACTCGACTTGAATCTTTCACTTGTCTGTTTAGAGACAGAACTAAATTAAAAAAGAGGTGTGAAATAAAAGTTATATTTAAAGGCAGGAAAGAGAATCTACATATAGGAGCGACTGCTTTAAGTTGCCTATTTGCATAAATTAATAAACAGGGTAGTGTGACATAGTAGCATAGAAATATTCTTGATCTATACCAGGGTTAGGCAACCTTGGCTCTTTGATGACTTGTGGACTTCAATACCCAGAATTCCTGAACCAGCTATGCTGACTCAGGAATTCTAGGAGTTGAAGTCCACAAGTCATCAAAGAGCCAAAGTTGCCTACCCCTGATCTATACAATACCTAGATCTTAACAGCACTTCTAGTTATCTTAGGGAAGCTTAGAACTTCTTAGAACTTCAGTAATTTAAGGATAGCAACATTTGTTTTGCTTACAAAGTTCTTTTATATATTGCTCTAGATATTCTAAAATAATATGTGATCATCTCATTACCTGAATCCGAAGAGTAAATGCTCCAAAGGTGGCCAACCACTTAGAATGGACTCCAATGTGATCTTGGACTTCTGATTCAGAAGAGACTTTTATCCCTGCTGCTCTGTTGCCTACAACCCCTGGGAATTTTAATCCTGCCCAAGGATCAACCCACAGTTTCATGAGGTCAGACTTACATAAGTTTCCTTATTGCTTCTCTTTTGCTTACCCCCCTTTTCTTCCTTTGGTGGCTTGAGAAACAAAGATATCGTTAAGATTGTACTGGTTAAGATATTTCTTATCATGATCTAGCATTTGCATCAAAGACTGAGTGGGAGATCTAAAAAGAGGTACAAAGTATTTCCTTCAATTCAGTGTAGGAGTTCTGAAGAACATGTCATGGCCTTTTTATGTTGGCAATTGATTTTCTTCAGTCATTAACTTATCATTCCTTAGATTTCACGTGGATAGAAGTATTTTAATGAAGGTATGCCTTAGTGGTTAAATAAAATTATACAGTAATAATTCACTGAAAAGTGGAGAGTTTCTGCCTTTGAAGTTTGAATATCAACAGTAAATAAAAAAAAATCAGTCAAGAAATATGTTGCAGACCAGTGCTTTGGTAGGTGAACAATAAGGGCTTTGGAAAAGGTATTCAAATGTTGTGATGTGTCTATAGCTTCAAAAGACAGAATTCTGCAAGCAGTGTCAACCCTCTGAAGTAGATCAGAAAACTGACTTCACAGGAAGACTGGAACTATAGTTTATTGAAATAGGCTACATTTGTAGAATTTTGCAAGTATCACTACTACATTCGCCACCAATGGACTGCAGATTTCAATCTATGACCATCTTTTTATAGACTCTTGGCATGATGCCATTGTCTAAGTTCCATGGGGAAAAGGCAGGTAAAAGTTCAGATGGACTCTGGAGCTATTCCGGTAGCATAAATGGAAAAGTAGAGAAACATGTTCTTCAGTGATCTGTAAAGCCCTATACCCACGCAAATTAATTTTTAAATAAAAACGTGGAAAAATTGGAGGAAGCGTTATATTTATTATCTGATACTGTCACAGAATGCTACTTGGCATTTTTTCATAATTACCGTCTGTACTGATTAGTGCCCTGGCACTGAATTCAAAGGACGCGCAGCAAGTAAATATTTTAAAAATGCTATATTTAGTTACTGAAATCAAAAAGCCCTTATGCCTATTTCCCTCTTGTGCCCAATCAATTATAAATCAAAATATAAATCCAGATGTCTGGGACTTCTGGTCAGTTCCGGTGCCAGGTAAATGAGCACAGGATGCCTGCTTGAAGTGGAGGTAGAATTTATTTGGCAGCAAGACAGTCAAACAGTTCTGTTCTCCAAGGGGGCCACGTTTAAAAAGTTTTGGAAATATTTGCACAGAAAACTAAGGCTTTGTTAGTACAGTGGGCATGATTTGCCTTGAGGGTTTGCACTGAGTCTGGGAGGCAGTAACGTCTTCTCACCATGTAGGGTGAGACAATCTTTATATATTTTGTATACGTTGGTGTCTGCCATGGGTGATGGGTTCAGATCTGGAGAGTCTTTAATGTGTGTATAAAGGATTTTAATGTTTTGAGGAGCTTTTTTAGGGTTTGATTTGTGTTGCTGGTATTGGCTCATTTCAATAAGGTATGGTAAGGTAAGGTAAGGTAAGATAGGATAGGATAGGATAGGATAGGATAGGATAGGATAAGGCGAGGCAAGGCAAGGTAAGGTAAGGCAAGGCGAGGCAAGGCTGAGAGTTCACAAGGTTAATACTGTATGGAACAAAATTGTGATTTAATCTGGATGTTCTGCTTCGGATACCATGAAGCCTCCTCCCAGAAGGTAACAAACAGGTTGTGAAGAGGATGTGTAGTGTCCCAGACAATCCTGTGGACCCTGCTCAAGCAATGCTTATATGTCTGGATAGAAGGGAGTGAACTGCCAATAATCTTTTCTGCTATCTTCACCACTCTGCACTGCCTTCCTGTCTGAAGCAGGACTGTAATGCAATATGTTAGGATGCTCTCGATCGTCCCTCTATAAAAATTAGTAAGGACAGGGGAAGGAAGATGTACTTTTCTCATGCGATGCAGAAAATGCAGGCACTGCTGTGCCCACTTCACGAGTGTCTCACTGTTGAGCGACCAAGCCAGCCTACTTGTTAGCTGCACACCCAGAAATTTGATGCTGCTAACCATCTCCACAGATGAATCATTAATACATAAAGGAGTGCAGCTGTGCCTGCCTTTTCTGAAATCGACAATGATTTTGTTTTCCCAACGTTTAAAACTAGGCTGTTTTTCTTACACCAGTTTACCAAACCCTCTACCTCCTTACGGTAAGCACCCTCATTGTCATCTTGAATAAGGCAAACAAACAAAGGGTTTTGATGTAGGTGTGTTTATAATAATAATAATAATAAAGTTGGAAGGGACCTTGGAGGTCATCGAGTCCAACCCCCTGCCGAGGCAGGAACCCTACACCATTTCAGACAAGCGGCTGTCCAGTCTCTTCTTAAAAACTTCCAGTGTTGGAGCATTCACCACTTCTGGAGGCAGGTTGTTCCATTGGTTAATTGTTCTAACTGTCAGGAAGTTTCTCCTTAGTTCTAGGTTGCTTCTCTCCTTGATCAGTTTCCACCCATTGCTTCTCGTCCTGCCTTCAGGCGCCTTGGAGAATAGTTTGACTCCCTCTTCTTTGTGGCAGCCCCTGAGATATTGGAACACTGCTATCATGTCCCCCCTCGTCCTTCTCTTCGTTAAACTAGACATACCCAGTTCCAGCAACCGTTCCTTATATGTTTTAGCCTCCAGTCCCCTAATCATCTTTGTTGCTCTTCTCTGTACTCTTTCTAGAGTCTCAGCATCTTTTTTACATCGTGGTGACCAAAACTGGATGCAGTATTCCAAGTGTGGCCTTACTAAGGCATTGTAAAGTGGTATTAATACTTCACGTGATCTGTTGTATCGTCCGCATACTTGGTTGGTGACAAACCTTGCGCAACAGTCATGGGTCAACAGGGTGAACAGCAGCGGACTTAGGACGCAACCGTGAGGAGAACCTGTGCTCAAGAAAACGGTGCTAGAAATATTAGTCCCAACTCGCACATACTGGGGCCTATCAATAAGAAAATCAAGAATCCTGTTGCACAAAGGAGTATTGAAGCCTAAAAGGCCCAATCTGTCTGCTAGATGCTGAGGAATGATTGTACAGTATTAAATGCCGAACTGAAGGTGACAAACAGCTTTGGCAAATGAGTATTTCTTTCCTCTAAGTGCTCCAAGCTTAGATGGAGAACAGGTAAGACATGTTTAATCAATTTCAGCCCAAGTGTCAATAAGAGGGAAAAGTTTAAGCTGTGCTTTTGTATTTCTGTCTAGGGTTTATTGAACGTCAGGGATGGCTGGAATCAATATGTGATCTGTCTAGCAGGAATGTCAGGGATGTTTTTACCTTTTAACAATAGTTTTCTGCCTACATCAAAGATAATTTCCCCAACCTGAAGCTGCTCTGTTCAGATGTTTGAGGCTGTGTCTTCCAGGCATAGGCAATTGGCATGTCAGATACAAATCTGGGAATTCAATTTAACAGAATAACAGAGTTGGAAGGGACCTTGGAGGTCTTCTAGTCCAACCCCCTGCTCAAGCAGGAGACCTTATACCAGTGATGGTGAACCTTTTAGAGACCGAGTGCCCAAACTGCAACCCAAAACCCACTTATTTATCACTGGGTGCCAGGTGGGTGTGGCCCACTGGGTGGGCATGGCTTGGTGGTCATGGCAGACTGAGTGGGTGTGGCCAAGGTGGGCGCGATCACCTCGACGTTGCTTATGGGGAGGGATGCCTGTGGGGGCCGGGCAGGGTTGGGGGGAGATCCAGGGGGTCTCTGGCAGGTGGGGTGATGGGCAGGAGGCTTGTCCTGTGGGGTGAGGTGAGGCAAGGCGAGGCAGGGCGCAGGTGCCATTGTCACAGGGCAAGGTGAGGCAGGGGCCTGGGCGGTTGCTGCCTGACACCATCGGCCCCTGCACACAGTGGCCAGCGAGCGCATGGGTGCTAGGACGCATCCGGCCATGTGGGACCTCGGTGAGTTAGTGGGCAGCTGGTTGAAGAGGGATAGTTGCCATCTCTGTGGCATGGCACGCGTGCCCACAGAGAGGGCTCTGAATGCCGCCTCTGGCATGCATGCCATAGGTTCGCCACCACTGCCTTATACCATTTTAGACAAATGGCTGTCAAGTCTCATCTTAAAAGTCTCCAGTTGGAGCACCCATAACTTCTAATTAATCCCCTGATTAATTGTTTTGTCAGGAAATTTCTGTTCTAGGTTGGTTCTCTCCTTAGTTAGTTTCCATCCATTGCAGGAATCAGTACAGGTATTTGTCTTCAATTCCTCTTATTTATTTATTTTTGTGTTAACAGTTCTATGTTGTCAAAATCAATCCTCTGGCTCAAAGATTTTAAAAAAGGACTTTTCTATGAAAATAATGCTCAATTACTCAATTTCTGTTTTTAAATTTATTCTAGCCCCCTATGCCTATATCCTAGTGTGGTATCCAGAATGAAACAGCAGGTGTGTGAATGAGGGTATGAATAAAAGATGGGGGAAATGAGATACATGGAATGTGAACATTCTGCTTTCTGCTCATAGGTGTAATTCATTTTACACTGAAACTGCCATAACAGCACATTCTTAATCTAGAATGCTTGTTAATGGGACTTGTACTCCTGCATATGTGAAAAATCCCAGGTTGAAGAAAGATGAAATAGGTTTACCAACAGAATTGACCCACATGTGGCTGATTTAATCAAAAATTATTGAATACATAACTGGTTGGGTTTACACCAAATGGCTCAGTTTGTTGTAATAATCAGGGCAGAGATTCCTTAACACTTGCAAGGTCTTAGTTATGGTGAAAAAAGCAAGGTTCTACATTTAGGCAAGAAAAACCAATTGCACAAGTACAGCATAGGTGGCACCTTGCTCAATAGTAGTAACTGTGAGAGGGACCTCGGAGTCCTAGTGGACAATCACCTAAATATGAGCCAGCAGTGTGCTGCAGCTGCCAAAAAGGCCAACACAGTGCTAGGCTGCATTAACAGAGGGA
>NW_015387147.1:46299-131444 GCF_001527695.2 Protobothrops mucrosquamatus
AAACTTCCTGACAGTGAGAACAATTAACCAGTGGAACAACCTGCCTCCAGAAGCGGTGAATGCTCCAACACTGGAAGTTTTTAAGAAGAGACTGGACAGCCATTTGTCCGAAATGGTATAGGGTTTCCTGCCTGAGCAGGGGGTTGGACTAGATGACCTTCAAGGTCCCTTCCAACTTTACTATTATTACTATTATTATGCAGAGCAACAGAATAAATCACAGGTTTTGAGAAATTATATCTGATCAGAGAGGCTACTGAACAAACTGGTATTAATTACTGTGCTTCCTTTATAGCAATGGCCCCCAATCTTTTGGGCACCAGGGACCGGTTCCGTAGAGAGAGGTTTTTCAAAGGACCGCAGGTATGTGCGTGTGTGGTTTCACATGCTGCCTGCATCCCACAGATGGGGCTTTACTTATTTGTGTGGACCAGTTTCTGGCATGCTATGGAGTGGGACCAATCCACGGACCTGGGGTTGGGGACCCCTGCTTTACACGTAGTTGCTAACTTACAGCCATTCATTTAGTGACTGTTAGAAGTTACAATGGTATTCAATGAAGTGACTTCTGACTGGCCCTTCACTTAATGCAGCATTCCTGTGGTCACATGATCAGAATTTGGGCACTTGGCAACCAGCATGTATTTACAATGGTTGCAGTGTCCAGGGGTTACGTGATTGCCATTTTCGACCTTTCCTAGCTAGCTGGCCACGTGATTCACTTCATTTAAGAGCTGCGGTGATTTGCTTAACCATAGCAAAAAGGGTCATAAAATTGCATGTGATTCAGTTAATAACTGCCTTGCTTAGGAACAGAAATTCTGGTCCCAATTGTGTTTGTAAGTCAAGGACTATTTTGTGTTTGCAAGTCAAGGACTGTATTGTCCTGATCAATTTAAAAGCACTCACTTCAGCCACTAGAGGGCGCACATACAACTAACCCAAGAGTCTTATCAAGACAACTACAGAAACATATAAAGTTTTGTCACTTTATTTAACTCACAACTGTCAACAAAATATACACTGCAATATTAAACATTTCAGAAGTACAGCATTGTAAGATACACAAAAATCAGTGGGAATGTAAAACTAGATTTTCCCAAGCATTTCTCTCTCTCCTTCAGAGCAAGCTACTGTGAGACAGAGCAGGACTTAACGCACCGAGAAGGGCTTAATATTCTCTAATCATCATGACTACTATTATCGTTCATTTAACACTAATATCCCAAGCATGTTTATTTGGAGCAAAGTCTGCTGAAGATCTATCAGATTGACTCCCAAATAAGCATGAACAGGATCAGGCAGCATATTTACATTTGCTGCTAATTATAATCGCTACGGCTTGAAATCCGAATTATGTCTATATAATTGGGAACAAACATTCAAGTCAAAGTTGCGTTGCCCTTCTCACTCTTTTTTCTTTTCTTTTTTTTTGCAACTCAGCAAAACAAAAACACTGGTGATGGAGTTGGGCTTTGGTCTTAGTTGGGCCCATACATGCAAAAAGTCTGGAGAGCTCTCTCAGATAAGTATTGGCCTATCTTGCTCTACCCTTTAGAGGATGACCTCATTGTCCTCAACACTATCGTGATGTTCAACACTGTGGTGATCTTCAGCGCTGTGGTGATTCTCGGCGCTTTCCAAACTTTGGTTGCTGACGTCATCGGGATTGCTGTCTAACTGTTGGAGTTCCTCGCTGTGATCTTTTTTCTGCTCTCCGCTTTCAGTGCTTTCCAGGGAAACGGAAACTTTGCTGTGGTCATGGCTGTCCTCTACACTCTCGGCTTTCTCTGGGCTGTGGTCCTCTAGGCTTGTGTCATGAGATGCACTGTGGACTTCATTGCTGTCCCTCAGGTTACTTTTGTCATCTCCTTCATGGCTTTCCAGAGAACGTGCCTTGGCGTATTCATGGCTCTCGTCATCTGGGGTGCTGTCAACTTCATCTGAAACATCTTGAGAATCAAACTGAAAAAGTCCACAAGAGAAACAATCAAAGGCCACTCCACTCTCGTGAGAAATATCTGCAGTGCTGCCATACAAGATTAACAATGATTTTCCTTTCTTCAGGGAATGTTACACAGGGCTGGAGGATGGTATTTTTCAGACTCTCTAACAGAATTATTAGTTCAGTAGCAGTTATTAGTTATTTCTAAAAATAATAAAGGTTGTATATACAAATAACTCAGGGTGGCAAACATATCTCCACAACAACAACAACTGTGTGAGGTGGGTTGGGCTTTCATGCCTAAGGATCCAGCTTTCATGCCTTATGTCCCCATTTTTCTAGCCTGGTGCCTTAACCTCTAGCCAAAATGGCTCTGGAACCCCATTATTCCACAAAGAATATCATAGTGCAGTGGTGGCGAACCTATGGCACGCGTGCCAGAGGCGGCACTCAGAGCCCTCTCTGTGGGCACCCATGCCATTGCCCCAGCCCTGCCTCCCCCGTGGCCCCTCCTCACCATCAGCCCCCCCGCGGAGAATCACCCAAGCAGCGCAGCCAAGAACATGGCAGCCAGACAGCGGGGACACTGCACTCGCGCCCCGTCACGCAGATGATGCTGCGGGGCGGGGCTGCCATGGCGCTGCTGGGCTGTTTGGGCGATCTGCGGCGGGCCGTGGAGGCAGTGGGTAGCCCTGTGGGCGGGTGGGGTGGGGACAGAGCGGGGACGGGCTGCGGGCAGGGGCGAAGTGGGGGTGGGCAGGGGCAGGGCTGGTTTTGGGGCACTCGATCGCTAAAAGGTTCGCCATCACTGTCATAGTGTATTACAAATAAAGTGCAAAATAGATTATAAAGTGCAAAGAAGACTTAAATAATATACTGCCTCAGGTATATACAGTATTAATTTCAACAACCTATATTATTTTTTTATGTGTTTGTTATTTTTATTTGTTGTTTTATTTTATTTTTTATGTGATAATGCTTCTGTGTTTTTCATGTGTTCAAAATAAGCTTTCTTAATATGGGAAGTGATTAATAAATTGGTTACTCATGTCCTTTTACACCAGTGACAATTCTCTTGTTTCTCTAAAAGAATTATATTGGTGTAAAACATAAAATAAGCATAATATTTCCCACATACTTTTTTATGGCTATAACATTTAATCTACAATTAAAAAGTCAGAAAACTTAACCGCAAATGTTATTTTAAAAAATCTAAGCGTCTGAAATGTACATGTTAAAAAATGAAAGTGAAGTATGTTTATGTCAACTAATTGTTCAAACAAGGGAACTCTGTGTTTTTTTGTCTCTCCCACCCCAAGCTTTGCAGTTTTTACTTTGTAGGACTTTTATAGCATGAGGGCAGCAGGTTCTTATAAGCCAACAAATTTGCTCAAAACATGCTTTCCCCTGCTTGTTCTCATATACAATATAATACTTATTACAGGTGGTGTCTTTACAGCAGAGGTCTTCAAACTTGGCCCTTTTATGACTTGTGGACTTCAACTCCCAGAATTCCTTAGCCAGGCACGCTGGCTGAAAAATTCTGGAAGTTGAAGTCCACAAGTCATAAAAGGGCCAAGTTTGAAGACCCCCTGCTTTACAGCAACCACAAACAGTGTTGGCCAAGTATATAACATTTGAATATCCAACTATCGAAAACTGCTGTGACAAGTGGTGTTTTAATGGTGGCCTTGCCAATCACCACAAGTTGGTGTAGGGAGATGAATTGGAGGAGGAGGAGTTGGTTGAAATGTTAAAATGAAGCAACAACCTCAGACATTATTTTCCATAATTACCCAGAGCTACTAAACATTGGCAGTTGCAGACCAAAATCCTCCAGGCAAAAATATTGTGTGTGTGAATTGCAACTTAATAGATGGACTGTGTGATTCTAAATAGATGAATTGTCTTGTTCCTTGAAATCAAACATTTAAATCACTTGATTTAAAGCGGACGATGATAACCACATGCAGCTAAAGGTGCTTCTCGTAAGAGCTGTTTTTGGGCCATTCCAAGTTCTCCCCCCACTTATGTGAGTACAGCAATAAAAGAAAGCAATCAGTTGGCATTTACCTTTCCAGACCTCTCCAAACTCATCTGGTCATCTTTTGCCCCGAATCCATAAGGTGCGACGTCTCCTCTGTATGTGACGGAATCAAAAGTAACAGGAGCCTGAGTGGGAAAGTCAGTGAAGTTTTCATGAGACTCATCTGATTCATCTGAATCTGGATGATCGTCGTCTTTGGAAACATCACTATGATTATCATCGTCTTCATTACTTTTGCTGGAAGATGCCAAAAGAGTCTGCAAGAAAACCAATGCAACTTGGTTATACCACACATGTTTTAGGTTTGGACATACACAAACTCAAGACATTGAAACTGGGCAGCAGCTAGTTTTCAGTGCCAAACATCAGGATGAGAACCCTGGAAACTGAAGATAATACCCCAGACAAAATGCATAATGTCTTTTGTTCACTACTGGGCAGCAACAAGAATCTGAGGACTATACTCTCAAGGCTTAAGTTTAAGATAAATGAAATAATATGAAGGCTACGAGCATGGTGGCTCATGTGATTAGGACTCTGGGCTGATAAACAGTAAGCCCACGTTCGAGACCCGAGTACTGCCATGGGATGGGATGAGTTCCCATCCTTTGCTCCAGCTCCTGCTGCAACATGAAAGGAGCCTCCAACTGGGTGTCCCCCAGACAATGGTGATGTCATCAGCTAATCTTTTCAACCTGGAAGCAACCTTGGTGCTTCAGACAGAAGTGTGGTGCAAATTGCAGGCTTTCTAAGGGATTACTTAAAAGCATCCAGAAGCATGAACTGGTATAAAATTCAACATGTAGGATTCTAGTTGGTGTGCAAAATCATCCCAAGGGATATTTGGATCCTCTGGCTTGGGAGGGTAATTCATAGCTCTTTAAGATATCACCAAATCCTTTAAGCATGCAAATTCATGCACAGGCACTTAAAGAAGGCATACTGAACCTTCAGGGAGATGGACAGGGCACAGTCCTCGGAATGGTTTTGTACAGCCCTAACACAAATCCTGTGACACCACACTGAAATAACTGCCTTGGTTACCAATTGTTTTTTGGATTGTGCATTGGTTTTTGGTTTCAAAATTCAAACTTTTAATAGCTTAGAATATACATAAAAATCTGACTCACTATGGATCTGTTTGCCTGTTATTAAAATCTGCGAATGACACTCATCTAAAGACATTGATGCTCAGTTATACACTCAGGTGTTATTTTTTGCAATGCAAATGAAATCTATGGATCTTCCTTTTTTCTGCACAATTATCAAAGGTGAATGAGTTTTGTCTCCTTTTTCACTGGATCCAAGGGTGGCCACAGTTGTAGTAAAGTTGGTTGTCTCAATAGGGTGATCAAAGTTTGGCCTGGGTTTTTTTTTTGTTGCATATAAAGACTAGTTTTGACTGTTTTGATCAAACCCTACAGACACCACCAATGGGGGATCGGCGACTACTGGGGAGAATGGCTGATGCGAAATACACTTGCACTCATTATCTTCTGTGGGTGGGACATGTTGAGTTAATCTCACCTGTTGCTCAGTGATCTCATCACGATCTTCCAAAGACTGAGAGTTCTGTAAATGAAATAAAAGGGCTATGAAAACTAGCAGTGGATTTGGAACAGATAACATAAAAGGAAATCTGCCCAATTAAAATTATAGAATTCATTGCAATGGGTGGTCCTTGACTTACAACAATTCATTTGGTAACTATTTGAAGTTACAACAACACTGAAAAGAGTGACTTATGACCATTTTTCACACTTACATCCACTGCAGCATCTCCATGGTCAGGTGATCAAAATTCAGACCCTTGGCAACTGACTCATATTTATGACAATTGCAGTGTCCTGTGGTCATGTGATCACTTTTTGCCACCTTCTGACAATCGAAGTCAATGGGGAAGCCAGATTCACCTAACAACCATGTTACTAACTTAACAATGCAGTGATTCACTTAACAACTCTGGCAAGAATGATTGTAAAATGGGACAAAACGTACTTAACAATTGTCTTGCTTAGCAACAGAAATTTTGGGCTCAATTGTGGTTATAAGTCAAGGACTATCTGTCTTCATAGCTGGAGAAAAGATCAGTTCATGAATGGTAGATATATTAACAACCATTAATCATAATTAATGATTAGCCTTAGCAGAAATTAACATTGATGAACGTTGATTATTGGGGAGAAACGGAGAAGGAAGGGTATTCTCATAAAGCTGAGCTGGTAAGCCTCCCAGAAGCAGTTGGTTTATTACTGATGGAGATGCTGATTCAGTTGGATCCAGTTGAGGCTTTTCTGGTTTTTTTTTTTTATTCAAGGAATAATAGGAATTAGGGCCTGGATTGAATGGAAAGGAAATAAGGCTGGTGGGAGGAGAATGATGGATAGGGAAACAAGTTAAATAGAATAATGGGTAAAATACCTTGCACTAAATCTAAAGCTGCCATCTCATCAGGCCTAGTTTGGCCATGACTAGGCCCAACTGACAGATAATTTGTGTCCCATTTTCGCTTGCTCCTCTCACCACAACATTTCTTTGTACTATGTTACTTTTGGGGGGAGGGGCTTTGCTCACTCTAGCTTTCCAAGTGTATTGGACTTGCAGCTGCATAATCCCCAGATAGCACCATCTCAAACCATGCCATCTGGGTTTATACACTTGAAGTCAGGCACATCCAGAAGCTGCCAGGTTGGGGAGAGCTCCCACTAGTTCATTAAAGGAGATGAGTTGCATACCAGTTGAGAAGATGCATGTTCTGGTGACTCTTGACTGTGTTCATGGCTGTTTCCATGCTCTTGACTGTGTTCATGGCTGTGTGAATTGTGGTGGTGGTGGTGTGCGTGTGCTTCATTTTCTCTGGAGTCCTAAACCAATACAAAAACATTAATTTCATTCTCATTTAATTATTAGAATAAGAATAATAATTAGAATAATTAGAATAATAATTAGAATAATTAGAAAAGATATCTAAAACAATGCAGAAAGTGCCTGTTAGGAAGTGAAATGAATCTTAATACTATTTTGTGGTAAATTCACGTAATGTAGGATATAGCTTTATTTTTTCTTTTTCTTTTTACATTTTGGAAAGGTATAAAAAGAACAGTTGTAGTAACCAAGAAATAGACACCTTGAAGTTTGGGGAGAGGATTACAGGATGGTAAAAAGGAGGCCTTTTTTTTAAGTTGGTGAGAAGTATGGCCCAAATAAATGCATTTAATAAAAGGATTACAGTCCTTTTAGCAGTAGGACCTTTTTTTAAAAAAAAAGAAGGAAAGGTATTGTCAGTTGTCTCACTCAATGAAATTGATGCCTGGTGGATTAGGACTGAAAAGATTGTGTGTGTTTACACACAGATGTAAACAGGAAATAATTGAGGATGCTGTATTCCCCCCCCCCCTAGCTATATGCATTTAGGCTTAATTCTAGGAAGTAGAAAATGTGAAGAAGGAAATTCCACACGAAAGTAAAATATTAAGATTTGAAGCAAGACAATGGTCCAGTTCTTGATTGCCTTCTTCCTGAGATGAGCTTTTTATTGTTAGAATTTACTAAGTGTACCTTTAAAACCCCATTTTTGAAAAGTTTTAGATAGGAAATACAGAAAATATGGATCCACGTGAACTGAATGGGGTTCAATAAATAATAAAAGCAAGTCTCTGCACACATACAATACACACTTACATGTTTTCTTTCTGCACTCCTAGAATCGTCATGATGTGTCGATTTGCTGATCTTTAAGAAGAAGGGGAAAAAAATTAGTATTGATTCCTTTTTTGCTACACTAAGGAAGTCTTGATTGATTTGTTAAATGCATGGTTTACTTACTGGTAAGGCCAAGGCAACGGTGAAAAGACACACGATAAGCACAGCAATTTTCATGATGACCGATACTTGCAATCACTTGGTAAGATTCCTGTTCCAAAACAACAACAACAATAACAGTTCATTGGCCCTGTGTTTTAGAAACAGTCTACATATATGTAAACAGTACCTCCAGACTCTCATGATGGATTGATCAGACATTCGCTAATAAACTGCACAGTCTACAACAGAAGTCCCCAACCTTTTGAGCACCAGGGACCGGTTCCGTGGAGAAAGGTGTTTCCACAGACCGGAGAGAGTGTGGTTTTGTGTGCTGCCTGCATCCCACAGATGGGGCTCTCCTTGTTTGTGCAGACTGGTTGCTGGCATGCTGTGGGGCCCAGTACCAGTCCATGGACCAGGGGTTGGGTACCACTAGTCTCCAATGTTGATAAACCCTTTCTAGATGGTACCTTCTTAAACAACAACATAAAAAGTAATTGTCCATCTAAAAAGTGGACTGTTGCTGCCTTCTAGTTCTCTATATATTTATCACTCATGTCTTCCAGAACACCTCACGGGAGATTTAAAGAAGCACAAATAAAAAGGATGAAAACAGAGATGAAAGGCTCTCCTTATTCCATCATATTATATAGGCCTATGTAACTTTGTGACCTGATTTATAAAACCCACCAAGCCATAAGGTGGTGTGTTTGCTTTTCATTTAACATGAAGTGGGAACTTGCTCATTATGCCACAACATTATGTGCAAAGTAGGCCACAACAGCTGGTTCAACCAGCCATGGTTTGAAACATTCTAGCAAAGTATATATTATATTTGAATGCAGATTAGTTTGATGAAAATGCATGCATTTCCATAACGTTCCATACATGCAATGACACAGGGCTTTTTGCTTAATGTTATTGCTTTAGAACACAAAAAAGATAAGAAAAAAAATATAGAAAACACCCACAAATATAGTAATACAGTGCATATAGAAAATAAACTCAGTTTCTAAGATTAATATTAAATCTTGGTCACACAGAATAATCTTGGCTAATCTTTTCATTAAATTGCTAAATAATATGTTCATGAGCAGACAGGTCAACACATCTCTGCTTATGAACACACTAATATTGTAGGACTAAATAATATTCTTATTTGCAGCATAAACATTCTCTGAAATATCCAATAGCTGTGAAATAAATATTTTTTGCTTTAATAATCTAATCTTAAAATTGTAAGAAACATAAATATTTTTAAAGATGCTTACGGTAGGTATTTATTTGTTAATGAGGGATATATTTATTGCTAATAACTAATATTCAGTTTAAAAATTCTATTATCTGCTCATAAAAAGAGAACAATTTGAAAAACATTTCAATGCTGATCATAATTCAGGAGTTTTAGATGTTGCTACTGCAGCAGGATGCAGTCTCTTGGGAAGGAAGTGAGAGCATATTATTATGAAATAATTCAAAGGCAGATATTTCAAAACTTAATGGAAATTCTGGGAAAGAAGGTTACAACAAATTGGTATTTCTTCTGTCTCTGGTTGCATGCCATGTGCATACGGATAGAAATTTAATTCAAGCATAATTGTAATGCTCAGTAGCAACGCCATCTAATTGATTGGGTCCTTTCTTCTAAAGCATTTTGAAAATTCAACCTAACATTTCCGACTCAGATAGGATTATACTGCTGCATGTAACACTTTGGAAAAAGCTGATGAATCAGGACTCAAGGGATATATGAGAAATTGATGAATCATGATGGAAGACTGTATTAGGAGCCAGGCTGATGGGGGAGCTGGCATCCTTCCTTATGCACTGCCCTTCCTCTTACAAGGTTAATGAGCACTTGTGCTAAAAGCAAAAATCAATGTGAAAACACTGCACCAAATTACATCTGAGTAATACTCCTAAAGATCCAATTTAGGAGTATTGGAGGACGGAGAGCCAATGATTTTCTGAAGATTAAATGCAACAATTTTAGCCAGAAATACTTTGCTAAATAAATAGGTGCTGTATAAGAAATGGGGACTGGCAAGAATTTGAACCCTATTTGGATGGAGCTGTGAGGGTTGGTTTAACTTACATCTGGATCCACCAGTGCTCTGATACCAGGATATTTCAGATAACCAAATATTCTTGCACATAAACACTACATGTTTTCTCCAGATTACTAAATTATCTTAATATGATGGCTATTTTTGCTTTTAACCGCAGAACAAGAAGCAAGTATGCGGCTGCAGGAGATTTCTGTGTAAGAAGCTACTGTTTAAGAAATAGGACCCCTGGTAAATACAGCATTTGATAATCTTAGTTACCCAAAACTTGGTAAACTTATGCCTTATCTTTCTCTTCCAACTTACTTTAATGCCTTCCCATGTTACTTCTACAACAGTCTTGGGAAGTGAGACACCCAGAGAATGAGCATTTGGACTCTGCCAGTATCCCAACCATGATGCAATCTGGTCTAGTCATAACCCACCCTCCTCTGCAATTTAGCACTTACACAGAGATAGCAGAATGCAGACCATCAGCCACTTTGAGCCAAAAGTATGCAGCAATTTGATTTCCCCCCCCCCAGGGATAATTCTAAGAGCCATTGTGTATTTTTTTCTCTCTCTTCTAAATGGCAATTTCCATTTGACAGCACTTGCTCTTACAAACCACATCATCCCCGTATCTTTAAATCTGCTCCCAGGAGCCAGGCAAACCACTCTGTTGTTGGAACTGAATCTATTTCAGGCAAAATGATCCCCTCTCAGTGGAAACAGTCCCTAGCATACTGTTATGGCGCTTTTCTCTTAATAAATTGTGGCACAGCATGAAAGTAACAGGTAAGAAAGAAAGGCAATAGGTACCTGGCGTGGTGCTTAGATCCTCAGGCAGCAGTCTGCAGCTATGTAGCGAAGCTCAGAGCAATGCTTGAGTCACTTCAGCTAGTTCCACTCGTTCACTCTCTCTCCTTCTCTTCTGTTTCCCATCTGCAGACCTCTGAATTTAAACTGTAGTCCAGATACCAGCCGACCAATCTGCGCCAGGCGGAAAAGATGAGGTCATGAGTTTCCTGGTCTCAGTCCTCCCACCATTCTGCTACATTTCCTTTCAGGGGTTTTTGTGGCTTTCCAAGCAAACAAGGAACTGTCCCATAGTTAAAACATTACTTATGTAAAGTCTGATTAACTAGTGTTTTAGATCAACTCTCTGCACTCAGTCTGGAGGGAGAGGATTTTAATAAGCAGGGGAGTTATTAGCATTTATGGGGAGAACTACATTCAATTGCATCTTTTTCGTCTTCTTTTTTTTTTTATAAAGGTATAGGCAGCTTCTGCTAGGAATGGTAGAATATAAATAACCCCTTGCAAAATATAAATCTTGGGGCGCTTTGGAGTTCATTTGCATGAAAACAAGATATGTCTTAGAAACTTTATGTTTTGGCATTTGGATGAAGAGAAAACATCCTTTTATTTTTTTACATAATCTCTTTTTCTAGTAGCAATGTTTGCAGTGTGTCTGGCATCTTAAATATTATTCACAAGTCCATCTGAACCCAAGTCAGAAGCCCACAATTCCTCTTATTCACACTTGGTGAATGTGCACATTATAATAAGCCATAAATCATGGTTTGCAAGCCACAATAGCAAAGCCAAATAATGGTAACATTTAACCCAGAACTCTCTTGTTCTGTTTAGCTTCATTCTTTCTTAGTATCAATCCCTTACAAACAATGCAAACTAGAAAGAAAGGTTAAAAAAAAGATAAAAAATAAATAATATGAGACTAAGACAGTGATGGCGAACCTTTTAGAGACTGAGTGCCCAAACTGGAACCAAAAACCCACTTATGCATCGTCGAGTGCCGGGTGGGCGTGGCCCATTGGGTGGGTGTGGCCCATTGGGTGGGTGTGACCCATTGGGTGGGCGTGGCTGCGGTGGTAACGGCAGACTAGGTGGGACTAAAAAGTTCAATCAATCAATTCCAACTTTGCAAGATCTTTTTTTTTTCCCGCGAGAAGTTGAAATTGACTGATTGATTGAACTTTTTTTTTTTTTTGCACACGGCAGCAGAGGCCTAAAGCGAAAAGATTTTATAAAACCCAGCTGAAGGCCTAGGACTGGGGCGACAGCGCGCGTGCCCACAGAGAGGGCTCTGAGTGCCGCCTCTGGCACCCGTGCCATAGGTTCGCCACCACTGGACTAAGATATACATTTTCGAAATGGAATAAGCCCAAACTTGAGTACTCATTTATTAGTGAATTCATTAAGGAAGAGTCTCAAAGAACCATTTGAAGCTCTTTTTCCCCAAAATGCCAGATTGAAGGGCTAACTGGCTTTTTTCTAAATAGGAGTAACCTTAAGCTTTCTTTTTCCTCATCATTAATAATGTTTTGAGATATTTTTTTCTCTTTCCAAAAGATCTTTCTTACCATCAGCCTACATTCTTTATGTATGTTATCTAGGGGAAATTGATTGGCCCTAGAAAGCTGTATTTGAAAACACCAGGATAGAATGCTTCATCTCTGACAGACTGTTCATACAACATCTTTAACTTGATTATCGAATTAACCCATTTTCTAAGTTTGCGCAATACATTAAACCATAAATTAACTGAAAATACTGCACTCATTAAACTCATGAAAGACATACAAAACAAAGTTAATACAGGTAGTCCTTGAGTTAGGACCACAACATTTCTGTAGCTGTGAGACATTCGTTAAGCGAATTTTGTCCCATTTTAAGAGCTTTCTTGCCGCACTTGTTAAATGAATCCCTGCTGTTGTTAAGTTAGTAACAGAATTGCTAAGTGAATCTGACTTCTCCATTGATTTTGCTTGTCAGAAGGTTGCAAAAGGTGATCACATGACCCTGGGACCGTCATAAATATGAGCCAGTTGCCAAGCACCTGAATTTTGATCATGTGACCATGGGGATGCTGCAATGGTTATAAGTGTGAAAAATGGTCATAAGTCGCATTTTTCAGTGCCGTGGTAACTTACTAAACGAAATGTTGTAAGGCCAGGACTACCTGTATTGATCAAGCTACACATCCAAAATGCCTAAGCAGATTAAGTTTATTGTGCGTGCACAGTTTCAGTGTGGTATAATAGTTATAGTCATGAGTATCTGAGAAAGAATAATGACATACATAAGTGTCCATGGGGAAAGGAGGTAAGTGACAAATATGCATTATGACATCATAATGCAAACACTATGACTTTCATACTCAAAGAAAGAACGTATTTGTATGGTTGTAAGCTCCCCAGAGTTACCCTGGGATAAGGTGGGTGGCCAATAAATTTTATAAATAAATAAATATACTGTCACATCACCATTACTTTTTTGTTATTGTGGCTAGTAGTGGAACCCGTTATAGTGTGATTTCAGAGGTTATTGTGCAAATTACATACATGTACAGTGATATCGTGATATTCTGAGGTCATCATGGTTTGTATTGGATGACTACGATTACAATTTTGGAATAGAATTGGAGAGAGACCTGGCTTTTAAATCCACACAGTTATATAGTTCACAATTTCTCAGCCTGACTTTCCTTGTAGGGTTCTCAGGAGAATAAAAGGAGAGCTGGAGAGTAATCCACGTGGAAGGAAAATGGAATGTGAGCATAATGAAATAAGCAGCATCTTTTGATCAAAGTGAGCAGCAGTTCTCCTGAAGATCATTTGCAAACTGCGGAGATCTTTGATGGATGACCTTTTGGGGAATGTGAGTGTGCTGGGATGTGCTTATGTATGTACGTGCAGGTAGTCCTCAACAACAGTTCATTTAATGACTATTCGAAGTTACAACAGAACTGAAAAAAGTGACTAATGAACATTTTTCACACTTAGGACAGTAGTAGCATCCCCATGGTCCTGTGAACAAAATTTGGATATTTGGCAACCGATTCATATTTATGATGGTTGCAGTATCCCGGGGTCATGTGATCATCCCCTGGCAAGCAAAGTCAGTGGGGAAGCCAGATTCACTTAACAACCATGTTACTAACTTAACAACTGCAGTGATTCACTTAACAATTGTGGCAAGAAAAGTTGTAAAATGGGACAAAATTCACTTAACGACTGTCTTGCTTAGTAACAGAAATGTTGGGCTCAGTTATGGTTGTAAGTCAAGGACTACCTGTATGTCGTATCACATGTGCAAAGGACTAGAAGTCATGGTGTCATGCGGGTATCTGATATCGTGGGTTTTTTTAAAAAAAAAAGTTAATATTTTACGATCGATATTATGAAATTTTCCATGTTAGTTTTTTTTGGATGCTACAGTCCTAGTCTATTTAGTCTGACACAGACTATCTGTTCCTCTCTTATCAGAGCAAGAGGAGGTGAAGGACAATGACAAAGCTTTTTAAGCAGTTCCACTCAATTACAAAATGTTTTTGTTTTCAGGAAGACTCGCCTAGGAACAATATCCCCGTCGTTTAGGCTCCAGGAGAAAATCTTTTTGTATGCCCAAGCATTTTAAGCAGCTTTGTTTTTAATCTGTGCCCTTTGTATGTCATTCTCTTGGTTCTGTTGTACCCTTACTCCATTTCAGAATTGTCCCTTGTTGTTATTGATCTTTCATTCTTCTTTAAAAAGTCTTCGTCAATGAAACAAGCAAAGGCAGGGCAAGAATTGCCAGTGTTTTCTGTCCCCCTTGACCCAACCACAACTGCTGCCCAGGAGGAAGAATGTTCTGCCCCATTAAGTTAATGGTCAGAGCAGTTTCTGGATGAGATAGATGCAGGCTTGGATTAACTGCCGGGAAACTAATGACAGAAAGGAAAATGGAAATTCTTGGAGGGAAAAACCCTCTTTTGAAGCAAGATCACCCCCAAAGGCTAATTGCATTCTTCTGGCATGAGAAGGAGAAAATCCTGTAAGAACCTCTCCCCTTGCTTGGTAAGGCAAAATAAATAATAATAAATGAAATGGTCATTTGTTAGATGTGATCTATCAGACCAGCTGTCTGGGACTGTTATCCCATGAAGTCTGATGGAAAATGGTATAGGGTTTCCTGCCTGAGCAGGGAGTTGGACTAGATGACCTTCAAGGTCTCTTCCAACTTTATTATTATTATTATTATTATTATTATTATTATTATTATTATTATTATTATTATTATTATTATTATTATTATAATATTATTATTATTATTATTATTATTATTATTAAAACTTGTCTTTGGAGCACTTATGGAAGGCACAGCCTGAAGACCCACTGCCTTTCCTTGAGGTTGTGGTTCACATCCTTTGGTGAATTGAGGTAGAGACCTTTGTGTGTGTGTGTGTGTGTGTGAAGTTCTGTCATTGGAAAGTTGTGTGCAGAAATGGTATTGCCTCAGAAAGACTTTTTCATTTTTCAGCAGACCGTAAAATATGGTCTGCTTCTGTGATCTTGTCAGCTTTACACCTCATTTCTAACAGAACTCTATTGTGGCTGTCCTAAGGTTTAGATTTATTTAATGCATTTTATTCATTCTTTCAGAATAAAAATCTTCCCACAGCGGTGTGCACAACAGAATAATTTTTAAAAATCAATAGAAGTGGCTTACAATACAAACTACTGAACAATAACACTTAAGGGTGAAACTTAAAGGACTAGCCTAAAGTGAATCAATAAAAATGGTCATGGATGATGTTGTTGTTGATGATCAGCACAAGCACCTAAGGACCAGTTCAAATTCATTGATGAAGCCCCTCCCCCAAGACTAACTTCCAAACTGTAATGTTTTCAAGACCAATATTTAGCTACTTTAAGAGCAAAAGTACTGGGCAAGATATAATGTACACAGACAAGCACACAAATGTTTGACATTTTTATGGGTTCATCTAGTGTAGGAGTGTCCAACCTTGGCAACTTTAAGACTTCTGGACCAGCTCCCAGAAATCCCCAGCCTGTCATGGGAATTGAAGTCAACAAGTCTTGAAGTTGCCAAGGTTGGACACCCCTGATCTAGTGGGATATGGTAGTATTGTAATTGTTCTAAAGAAAGTGAGGTTCAAATCTATGTCAGTTATGGAAACTCAGAGGAGACTTTGGGCTAGGCCGTACCTCCCAATTGGATTGTTGTTATGGAAGTAATTGGAGGATGAGCAGATATATATGCTGACTTATCTTCCTGGATGAAAACCAGACTGGAAAACTAAGTAATAGTGAAGGAGGGACTCACATGCATGCATCTTTGTGGAACAGGCATATATGGAGGGGTAGTGGAATAGTGCTTGACAGTCTAACCTTGATAAGCTGCCCTCACCTATCTATCATATGAAATAGTAGGGCTGGTCCAATTTGTATCCATCATGGTAAGATCACACATACACCTTTCAGTACCAAAAATCTTTCAGACCATGAAAAACTTTTGCAATATTTTTCATATCATATCAAATCTCAGGGGGAAAATGGTTGAGCCCAGAAGAGTTAAAGCCTCATATGTGGGACAGCCATTAATCAAGCAATAAGTAATTTCCGCTTAAACTTTGAAAGAGCCCAGCCTTTCTACATGAGCAATTTCTTGACTGTAATTATAATTGTACTTCGTAGCTGCAGAACAACTCACAAGCCACCAGAGGGCTCTTTGAAACATTCCTGTGGACCATACCATCTCTTCAGTGATTGAAGATACTTGTGAGCAGAAAAAGAAAATGATTGGTAGAGAAAAATCAATTAGAGAGTCTGTGTTTGTAGTCTGGGTTATGACAACCAATATCTTTTAAACTGGGGTGCAAAAGATATCAATGCATTATCATTGGAAAGCAATGAAAACAAAGTCAACCCAAAATTAAAATCTGGGTTGAAAAGGTCAGTTGGCATCCACCATGTCTATACAGTACCTGTGGTTACAACTTTCCAAACCAAGACAGTCTCAAAAACAAAAAGGTTACATAAAAAAAACAAATAAAAACCCACCAAGATTATCACTATGAATTTATTTTGATGGCAGAGAAGCAGAATTTAACATAAATGGCTCATGTCATAGATCAGTGGTGGCGAATCTATGGCACGCGTGCCAGAGGCGGCACTCAGAGCCCTCTCTGTGGGCACACACGCCATGCCCCAGAGATGGCAACCGTCCCTCTTCAACCAGCCACCCGCTAACTCGCAGAGGTCCCATGTGGCTGGATGCATCCCAGCATGGCTGGTTTCCCTCCCCCCCTGTCCCATCCCTCTTGGCCTTGCATGCTCTCCTTTTCTGACTGCATCGTCTCCTCAGCTGTTGGCAGGCCGTCCAGCTCAGAGGCAGCTTCTCTGAATTGCTGGTGGTGCGCCAGTCGAGGGGCCTGCAGGCTGTGGCTGCTGACGGACACTGTTGGCCCCCATGCAGTCGCTGGCCTCTGTGTGCAGGGGCTGATGGTGTCAGGCAGCAGCCTCCCCGGCCCCTGCCTCCCCATGCCCTGCGACAATGGCACCCCCACCCTGCCTCGCCTTGCCTTGCCTTGCCTTGCCTTGCCTTGCCTCGCCTCGCCTTGCCTTGCCTTGCCTTGCCTCGCCTCACCCCGCCTCCTGCCCACTGCCCCACCTGCCAGAGACCCCCCTGGATCTCTCCCAACCCTGCTCGGCCCCCACAGGCATCCCTCCCCATGAGCAACATTGAGGTGACAACGCCCATCTTGGCCACACCCACCCAGTCTGCCATGACCACCACAGCCACGCCCACCCAGTGAGCCATGCCCACCTGGCACCCGGCAATAAATAAGTGGGTTTTGGGTTGCAGTTTGGGCACTCGGTCTCTAAAAGGTTCACCATCACTGTCATAGACCATCTGATAAAGTCCAGAAAGAAATGCTGATCGGTTGAATTACATGCTTTTATTTCAATCAGGAGGAATAAAATGGGCTATTGTCAGTTGAAAGTAGGGAATGCAATCACTTCAGGCTACTAAAATTTATCTGCAGATATTATTCTGTATATAATGGATGAGGATCTGAAGAAATCAGTGCTACTCAAGTGTAGCTATCAGGCTCAAAAACCAAGAAAGACATGTGATAATTCTTCCAAGCTGAATTCTTTATTGACCTGTACCTATAGACAGAATCTTGCCAAACTGAAGCACTCTACTATCTGCATCTATAATATTCTCTGAGGACTATTAGGGAGGGCCTGTCTTCACCCTCTTTCTCTCACACAAAATATCTGGACTGAACTGTCTCGGATTCCTCTGGAATGCACCGCCTCCCGGGAATCCAGCCTATTGCATTTCATCACAGTAACCAATCAAGTGGCGTATGGATTTCTTGGACTACAACCCTCTATCAATCCAACAGTCAAGTCAAATGGAAAGGGCTTGTGAATGTTGGAGTTCAAATAATTTGAGAGAACCTTGGTTTTTTTCACCTATGTCAGTATTTTCATATACTGTGTGGATTTTAAAATAGCAATAGATAATTCATAAATAACTGGATGCATACAGACATTTGAGCCTGACATTGTGAGGCCTGTCTTGTTCATGAAATTAGATCCATCACATCCATATTTTTCCTCAGAACTCTTATTTTTCACCTTGACTGATTTCATAATGGATCTTTTGAGTCAAAGCTTTTTCCAGGTGATGTTGAAAATAATTAGCATCACTATTATATTATTGTATCATCATGGAAGTGGTTTCTGA
The DNA here is from genome assembly GCF_001527695.2 of Protobothrops mucrosquamatus. Classification (NCBI taxonomy): domain Eukaryota; kingdom Metazoa; phylum Chordata; class Lepidosauria; order Squamata; family Viperidae; genus Protobothrops; species Protobothrops mucrosquamatus. The sequence continues at coordinate 64,709 of NW_015387147.1, forward strand.
GCATAGCTGCGTGCTGGATAACATCCTCCCAATTTTGTTTGTGCACTATAATGTAACATAATTTTTATGGAAGATAGTTGGGCGATCCAATTCATTCTGGAGTACAGTTGAATTAGTTACTGAGTGAATGGTTTCCTGGAATATCAATATCACAAATGGACTACTTTCCGGGAAGAGAAAAAATTATAAAATATCCAGATAATTGAACACACAAAATGGGACAGGTTTCTAAGGAAAACCCGTATGGGAAAAGATATGTTAATATCACAAGGCCACATTGTGTATAAATGACAGCTTCTGATCATATATTAATAGAAGAGCATTATTTATCTCTCTCAAGTAAGATACTTGAAATGTACCACACAGAATACCAAGAATGAACTAACACACAGTTCTTTTGTTTTCAGTGTTCCAAGTTAAAATAATCTGTTTGTACTATTTGGGTAGTATCGTGCCTAGAGATTGTAGAAACTTTAGTTTCACATTTTCCCCCCACTCTTTTCTTCTAGGGGAGAACAACAAATCAATGAGCGGTGTGTGTGGTTACTGTGGTGGGCAAAAAATTGGGAAAAACAAAAACAAAAAAATGGAAGGATATCCGGTGTCCTGAACAAGAGATATTACGTGCTGTGAAGTTGTGTCATGGGGTTCACTTGTACTAAAAGCTTAACAGTCTGCTTTGACATATTGTGTCTGCGATATTTTTACCATCATCTTCTGGGGAGCAGACAAGTTCTAGCCAGACAAGTTACGAAAACAGATCCTTAGGGCTGCAAACATAGTTTACAAGCTGTTAACTACAAAGAATAATGGTTTCAGTTACCGACATCCTGGCATATAATTTGATGTTATAGGAAGATTATTGGCTAAGCGCATGGATATGTGTTTGGCAGAAGCAAAGCAGAAGCAAATTGTGGATGGCTGCTTATGTGGAGAAGGAGATTACGTTGTAGAGTATATATTACAGAGAGGAAGGGAAAGCTTTCAATTCTGAACCAGGCCACAAAAAGAGGTCAGAAATGCCACTTAAGGAAAGTAGTGAAAACATCTGTCTCTCATAACTTTTTTTTTTTTCTTGCAGCATATATTAACTCAGGCCAGCTCATCACAACTTTCCTTCACCCAATGCTTTTCAGGTTCCAGAAATTAAAGTTCCCAATGCTTTTGGAAGCTGTCCAGTTGAGAAACACTTCTCTAAAGGAATAAACTACATTTGAGTAGTTGATGTAAGTGAAGCTAAAATGGTCAGGAAATTCAAGATTCAGTTTTTATCGGGTCAGCTGCATTCTAGTTAAGCAAACCTTCGCTGATGCCTTTTATGGGTAAAGCATATTCAGGATAGTAGTTACAAAAGCAGTATTGCTGCTCTTTAGGCACATGACAAATATTGTAATATAATATGAGCTGGCCTAATTATTATGCTTGTTATAACAGAAGCATAACCATATCCACAGGTTCCAGAGGAACCCATGTGCTTTTGGCAACCCATAGCACTACAATTTCCAATTCTGCTTCCTGTTCTCTGTATCCAATATTTTTCATTTTAATTTTCTAATGTTAATCCGCTCAGGCCCAAAATACTATGCCTTTTGTCCCCTGTGCATTTGATAGAGGAACTGCCTCCGATCAGTTGCACAGATTGGTTTAAAACCCTTGGACGGTTCTTTTCAATATAATCAATAGGGCTATTCCAATACAGATAGTCCTCAACTTACAACAGTTTGTTTAATGACCTTTCAAAGTTACAACAGCACTGAAATGATGGCTGCAATGTCCTGGGGTCATGTGATTGTTTTTTGAGATCTTCTGACAAGCAAAGTCAATGGGGAAGCCAGATTCACTTAATAACTGTGTTACTAATATAACAACTGTATTGATTTACTTAACAAGCGTGGCAAGAAAAGTTGTAAAATGGGGCAAAACTCACTTAACAAATGTCTCACTTAGTAACATAAATTTTGGGCTCAGTTGTGGTTGTAAGTCAAGGATGACCTATATTGATTCCTTTATCCTATTGACTGCCTTATGATAATTGTTTTGAGACCTTTCACCTGATACTTTGCTTAAATAATTAACAAATGCTACTTTCCTAGAAGCAGCGGAGAAATGCAGCTGATAATTCTGCTGATTTGAACCACGTCCTTGGTCGTGGCAAAGGTCCCCCAAAGCATTCTCAAAGTAGCCAGTGCTGAATTAAGGAAGTATATCTTACTGTGACTGAATCTCATGTAGCCTATTTTAGTCAAGTGACTTTTCATTATTCATGGAAAATGTATATGGCAAGAGTTGCAAGCAATCTGTAGCTCTGCAGGGGTGGTATCTGTAATGGAAAAAAATTATCATGGAAAATGATTTCAAGTGGTTTTTATTCTAAGGACCATATATCACACAATATAAGACATGTACTACTTAAGTCAAAACTGGAATCCCAAATCAGAAAGACAGAACTGCTAGTAGAAAATATCGGACTGAAATTCCAAAGAAAGGGAAAAAAACCCACTGTGGAAAGCATTTGTTCCTTCCACTACAAAGAGCAGCAGATTGTGTCTTAACATAAAGCTTTCCTAATGATTTTATCATCACATGTAAAACTGCTCCAGAGCTGTAACACTCTAGACTTCAAGTGGAGAAATTACATGAATAATATAAAAGCTAGCAAAATGCCTTTCTGCATATAGAAAATGGGTTGCAGAGAAAGGGTTGCAGATCTGTTTTCCTCTTGACATTCTCCTTGGAATTCCCTCAATTTAGCATCTTAAGATAGCACTGAACACTAGTTCCTCACTTGCAGCCTAAACAGAGTTTTTCCATGGCACTAAGGCCTTTCCAAATAGTATGTTCCCAAATGCATTGGCCAATTACTGTCTAAGATCGCATCAACATCTATCTATCTATCTATCTATCTATCTATCTATCTATCTATCTATCTATCTATCTATCTATCTATCTATCTATCTACCTACCTACCTACCTACCTACCTACCTACCTATTCTATCATCTATATATCTATCATTTCTCTCTCTCTCTATCCTCTATCATTTATCATTTATCTATCATCTCTCTATCGTCTGTCTGTCTGTCTGTCTGTCTGTCTGTCTGTCTGTCTGTCTGTCTGTCTATCTATCTATCTATCTATCTATCTATCTATCTATCATTTATCTCTATCTGACTTTATACTTTCACCGAACTCAGGCAATGCTAGTCTAGTTGGCTTGCAAGAAAACAGGTATGACAAAGAGCCAGTAAGGCACCAGATTATAAAGTGGGAGACTGTGAGTTCTAGTCCCATCTTAGCCATGAAAGTTGGCTGGGTGACCTTGGGCTAGTCATTCTCTCTCAGCCCAATCCACCTCACAGGGTGACCATTGTGGGGAAAATAGGAGGAGGAAGGAATATTATTTTTGTCGCTTTGAATTATTTGTAAAAAATAATAAAAGCGGTAAATAAATAAATAAATCTGTCAGCAATCAACAACAATAAAGATAGGCAACCTCACTGATACTCATATCGTCTCCCAATAGGAAACTGCTCATCACATCTCCAATGCTAAAAAAGGAATACCTAATAGTCACATCTTGAAGGCTTTTCTAAAGATCAGCAGGCCAGAGCTGGATAAACAAATGAGGGTTCAAGATTGGACAAAGCTAGTTAGGAACATCTGAAAATGACCAGATATGGATTGTGTTCCATTATGCCCCCAAATTGTCATCTCTTACACCAAGGTTCAAAGGGGTCAATATTCTTCCTATCCTTTTTCTCTAAAGTCAAACTTTTGCTTCCATAGAGTGTCACAGCGAATACCAAAGCCTGCTTGATTCTGATTTTTGTAGGTATAGACTCATCACTGCATTTGAACATCTTTTCCAAGGCCTTTATAGCTGCTGTACTGGGGGCTAGTCTGAAGTGTATTTTTGGGTTGGTTGTTCACTGAATTTCATTAAATGGGGTGTGAAATTCTCATTGAGGCATAGTAATAAATCTATATCTGAACAGTTTCACTTGAGACCACAGGATGAACTAATGCAAATAAACAGTTCTTCGTAGCACACGAGGGGAAAAAAAATCCCGAAGATTCAAAAGTCCTCAGGGAAGAGAGACCTACACTACCTTTTTTATTGACCTACAATTTTTCCCCCTTAGGAAAAAGTGGGTGGAGGGGGATGTAATTTTATGAAGCATTCAGTTATGTTGTCTTTGCAGTGATCTGGCCTAGACGCGCATTTATCATTTCAGAACAAGTGAGTCTTAAAGGTTCAAAATATATTCAGTTGATTTGAAGCTAATCCAAAGTCTATGATGTAGGGGAAAAAAACCTGCATGATAACCAACATACTAAACCAAAACTAAGGATATTATGGCTGAGAATTAGCTTCCATGTTTATATATTTAATTTATACTCCAACCTTTTCTTCAACAAATACTCAAAATCCAAATTGGGTTTACTTGCAGTGCAATTGGGTATCTATAACCTTAACAGATTTATCTGGTTTTATCTTTTCAGAGTTAGTACAGGTTGTCCTTGACTTACCACCACAAATATGCCCAAAATTTATGTTGCTAAGTGAGACATTTGTTAAGTGAGTTTTTCCCCATTTTTACAACATTTCTTGTTATTAAGTGAATCATTGCAGTTGCTAACTTAATAACCTGGTTGTTAAGTGAATCTGGCTTCCTCATTGACTTTGTTTGGCAGAAGATCACAAAAGTTGATCACAAGACCCAGGGATACAGCAACCATCATAAATATGAACCAGTCGCCAAATATCTGAATTTAGATCATGTGACCGTGAGGATGCTGCAACTGTTGTAACTGTGAAAAACAGCCATAAGTCACTTTTTTCAGTGCCATTGAAACTTTGAACATTCACTAAATGAACTGTAGCAAGTTGAGGACTACCTGTATGTATTTTGCATTCATAAATACAACTGTCAGCAATCAACAACAGTATGACTAGTTTTCCGGCAATTCTAGAACAGGAGATGTGTGTCATATTCCTGACGGGGGTTTTTTCAGCCATTTAACGGAAATGCATACCAAGGGTCTTTTTGGAATTTATATGGGAATGGAAACATATTGCACATAGAAAAGTCTGAATAGCTACCACAAAAATAAACCTGTGATTTCACTGGAACATCCTAGCTGAGACGTGCCCTCAAGGTAAACATGGCATCTAAAACTTTCAGCGGAAGTTATGGCTGCAAAGCATTTCAGAAACTGTTTTTAATAGATTTCACAAGAATTGCAAGAATCAACAAAAAGAACATCCCACTGAATTACATGAGCAACTGTTTCCTTAATTTGAAACCATGATCCAACAAAAAAGATTTTTATACAAGTTTTTTATTATATTATATTACAAAGTATTAGATTATGTTATATTACACACTTTCAGAAGGAAGTTTTATGGAAATCCATAAGTTCATATTTACTCCCAGATAAATATGAATAGGATTGCTTCAACTATAATATGCTTAAATTACAAATTATAAAATAAATATGTGTATCTTGCAAAAAATATTTAGTTTCATCTGGATCATTTCTATTCAGTTCCACAAAAAGAAAACTTTAAGAAGTCCATGTGGCAACCTTGATAATCTGCTGCAAACCCAAACAAGGAAGACTCATGTATCACTTTAAAATGTTGCAGTAAATGTTTTTGTGGATAAATACTATAACGGATAATTAAAGGGAGAAATAGAGTTTATCTTAAGTATACTTCAACTTTATGTAGAATAGACCATAGAAAGAAGAACTATGGTCTAGATGCCAGTCTGTTATATACCCCTAAAAGTGCCAGCTATCTTTTAATTATCACTCCATTCTTTTTTTACATATTGAAGAAGTATTTTTTAATTACGATTTTTTTTGGAGATGAGTAATGCTTTCCCCCCCTTTACTGTGATTAAGTTATATCCTGCTTGTTTTTTGTGGCTGGAAAATACCATTCACACATTCTTTTTGTATCTCTGTATGTTTGCTGTTGTGACAAATAATTTATCTTTTCAATCCTTAAGTTAGGAGCCAATTCATAACTATAATATTTTGTTTGATGTCCTTAGTCATCCTGGAACAATAAAATTACTAAGGTGAGGGCTCAGAATCATCTTGGCTTAATCTAGAGTTGCTAAGAAGATTCAGGTGGAGACAAATAGTCACTTTTGAGTGTTTTGCTGGGACATGCATCCCCCCCCCAAATAGCAGGTGGGGTCAGTGATTAATTAAAATTAAATATGATTCATATAATTATTCTCTAGCATATGTTTAGTTATTTTTCTGTTCTATCACATTAAAATTTACAGTTTGGTAACAGGTTAGAAAATCTCTAGGACAGTGGTGGCGAACCTATGGCACGGGTGCCAGAGGCGGCACTCAGAGCCCTCTCTGTGGGCACGCGCACCGTCATCCCAGTCCTAGGCCTTCGGCTGGGTTTTATAAAACCTTTTCGCTTTAGGCCTCCGCCACCGTGTACAAAAAAAAAAAGGTTCAATCAATCAGTCAATTTCAACTTCTCGCGGGAAAAAAAAAGATCTTGCAAAGTTGGAATTGATTGATTGAACCTTTTAGTCCCACACAGTCTGCTGTTACCACCGCAGCCACGCCCACCCAATGGGCCACACCCACCCAATGGGCCACACCCACCTGGCACCCGACGATGCATAAGTGGGTTTTGGGTTGCAGTTTGGGCACTCGGTCTCTAAAAGGTTCGCCATCACTGCTCTAGGACCAAACCCTAGGCCTCAGTTTTAAAGATTGAGCATTATTTTAAAAAGCAGCAGCAGCAGCAGCAGCATGATGGTTTCACCGAATTGTAAGGGGCTATTTAGGCCAGGGGTCCCCAACCGCTGGTCTGTGGACTGTCTGTGGTCTGTGTCCCCAACCGCTGGTCTGTGGACTGGCAGCAGTCTGCAACATGCCAGAAACGGGGCTGCACAAACAAGTGAAGCCCCATCCACAGGATGCAGGCAGCATAAGAAACCATGCCTCCTTGGATGCGCGGAAAAACCTCTCTTCACAGAAGTGGTCCCTAGTGCCCCAAAGGTTGGGGGCTGCTGATTTAGGCCATTCAGCTAATCTTCTATTCATTGCTGTGATCCAAGTTAATGTTTCCATGATGGATAACTGTCCAGTTTTTACTTGACCACATCCAATAAAGGAGAGCTTTCCACTTCTCTGGATAATTTGTTTCTCTGCTCTTACTGTTAAGTTTTCCTGTCCCCTGCTCCAGCTTTCAGTTTCATTGTGCCTTCCCAAAACTTAAAGCCATTACCTTGTCTTTGCATCTGGGAATGATGGAGAACAGAATTTGATGTTCTCCAGTGTGTTGCCATTCAGATATCTGAAGAGTGCTTTTACATTACTGTCTTCCCTCAAAGCTAAACATCTCTACTTCCTTCAATCTCTGTGGCAGGTGTTGAAAGAAAAATCAGGTACAGTTCCAAGCCAGGAATAAAAAATGGAGGCTGACTGCTTAGGAAAGAAGGTTCTTGTTTATTGATGATTAACAGCATGCAGTTCTGGGACAGCTGACCAAATGGAGTTCAGGGAAGGTGGGTTTTTATACATTCTTTGGGGCTTTGTATTTGAGATGCCTGTTGTGAAATGTACTTTGACCCATGCTTGAGTGTGCCCTTTTGGTATTCTAATTATTGTTGCCTGACTCCCATTATGGTTTGGGCTCCATGTCCTGTCCTTGGAGTTGGGTGGGGAATGTAGATTTTAAGAGTCTTTGTTTTTCTAATCCCATCAGCTCCAGCCTGTACTATCTCCATCTTGGTTCTGCTACAGATCTTCTATAAGTGTGACTAAATCCAAAACCAGACTGGAACAGGTATAAAGAGTGCTGCTGATATTTTTATTTAAAATTTAAAAATAGTAGGACATGTGAGGATGGCTTCCTTCCTTCCTTCCTTCCTTCCTTCCTTCCTTCCTTCCTTCCTTCCTTCCTTCCTTCCTTCCTTCCTTCCTTCCTTCCTTCCTTCCTTCCTCTAAAAGTCTGATAGGGTTTGGATTATTAATAATTCTGAGAAGAAGATTATTCTATACGGTAGATGCCAAGACAGAGAAGGCATACCTAGAAATCAATACTGCATACGCAGTGGTGGGATTCAGCCAATTCACACCACTTCAGCAGAACCGGTAGCTAATTTTTTGTTGTCCAGGCCCAGAATGGACTTCCAGAAGCGGCATCCACACAGAGAACCGGTTGTTCACATATTTGAATCCCACCACTGTGCATATGTTAAGGGATTAACAGATAACAAATTAACAGCACATTGAAGGTCTAAGGCGTTTTAGTTTCTTACAGTGCAACATTCTCCTTTCGCTCTTTACCCATAATTTGTGTTATATACTGTAAACTTACAGATAGATCTCTTCGATTTTTTCCCACTTTAAAATGCCTGATTCTTTTAGGTAGTCGATCAACACACCATTGGGAGAGCATGAGTCTTGGAAGTCTGGAAAGAGCTGAGGATACCACATTAAAATTAGGCTGCACATCTGCTCGAGTTGATTTAATTTTGTGGGCCAGCTCCAAGCTTTGTTGATTTAAAAAAAAACATGGCTTTTAATTTCTGCCTGGAATGCTATAGATAGTGGAGACACATTATGAGCCCTCAAAGATTCAAATGCTGTAAATGCATGGGAAGAAGCCAAAAAAGCAACAATGAAGCACTATATTATGTCATCCTTAATTCTGTTTGCATTGTTCTTGTTTTTACTGTAACGATTTACAGTCACAATGAAGCTCAGAGTAAAAAGCCAAGGAGAGACATGTTGAATAAATAAAAGAATGCTAACCATATAATTGCATTCTAGACATGCAGGGTTTTTAATTACCATTGTTGTTACGGAAAATCCTATCTTTGAGGTATAAGTGGGCAAGTGAGATTAGGTTATATTTGTGACCGAATGCACACAGACATAAACACAAGAACCACAGTTTGTAATCTACAAGTATTTAAGTTCACTGCATACAAATGCTAATCTTGAACAGACATGAGACAATACTTCTATTGAGTTCCACCAAGCCCTCATCCACAGGTAGTTTCCTGCTTGTTTACTCAAATTCTTTATGTCCCACTTGGTTGTGTGTTTTTTTTCCATTAACAGTCGATAAGTAAGAAAAAAGTCTGGATTGTGGACGTGGCAATATCTGGAGAGAGCAAAATGGAAGAGAAAGGACTGGAGAAGTAGCAAAATACAAAGACCTGCAAATAGAAATAGAATAACTATGGCAAAAAGAAGCAAAGGTAGTACCAATAGCAATAGATGCTTTGGGTGCAATCCTAAAACAATTGGAGCACCACTTGAATACCATCGGCACTGATAAATTTTCCATCAGTCAATTGCAAAAGGCAGCTTTATTTGGAACAGCTTACATCCTGTGACGATATCGCTAATACTATTAAACATCAACATCTGCCTATCCCAGGTCCTTGGGAAGGACAAAAGTGCCAAATTCAGTCTGAACATCTGGTTGATTGTGCGACAAACAAAAAATAAAAGTACTGTAATAAATAATGTTAAAAAGTAGTAAAAAACGAGCAGCTTAAAAGATTGTGGGATGCCTGAATACAAACTGATAGTTTTGGCTTATCGTTTATCAGATTTAACTGGTTGAAAAGAAGAAAGTGTGAATAATTGATGTGGCAATACCAGGGAATAGTAGAATACAAGACAAAGAATTGGAGAATATCACAATATTTAGTGTGATTAAGTATTAAGATCTGAAAACCAAAGTTAAAAGATGATGACATGAACCAGCAGTGGTGGCTCCAGTGGTTATTGGCACACTGGATGCCGTGCTAAACATCTTGGACTATACTTGTCAGCCAATAGCATCTAAACAAGTTATTTCACATTGTTGTGTATATAATGATAATACATCTATATAAATAAAAATGTAAATGTTCGTTTGTTCAAAATCTTAAATCTCCGAAAGTTCTTCACCGATTGCTTTGAAATTTTGACACAACGTTGCAGTCGAATACGCGCATGTTTCTATATACCTATATTATATAGATGTCACACCAGTGACAGGTAAAAACATGCTTTTTTAAAAAAAACAGCGCCATCTGTTGGACGTAAAAGCAACACACGCTTTTACCAGACTGAGCCACAGTAACGCGTGGCTGGGTACAGCTAGTTAATAATAGATGTGGAGAGAATGAGTTGAAAAGGCAAGTTAAGACTCAGAAAAATAGGGAAGATTGAGGAAGGATGAGGAAAACTTGATCTAAAGAAGCAACTAGTGGACCATCACTTAAATATGAGCCAGCAGTGTGCTGCAGCTGCCCAAAAAGCCAAACAAACCTAGGTTGTATTAACAGAGGGATAGAATCAAGATCATATGAAGTGTTAGTACTACTTTATAATGCTTTGGTAAGACCACACTTGGAATACTGCATCACGTTTTGGTTGACACAATATAAAAAAAGATGTTGAGATTCTAGAAAAGAGTGCAGAGAAGAACAACAAAGATGATTAGAGGAATGGAAACTAAAATATATGAAGAACGGTTGATGGAATTGGGTAAGCTTATTTAATGAAAAGAAGCACCAGGGGTGACATGATAGCAGTCTTTCAATATCTAAGGCAGCATTCCCCAACCTTTCCAGCTTTGCGGATTGGAGGGGGGGAGGGAATGGTTCCCTATGAGTGGCTGGTAAGCGTGCGCACTAACACAGCTCCATTTGCACAAGCAGCGGGCACATGCACCTGCTTCTCACACAAATGGAGCATGCATGCATGCACTCGCCCGGTGCTTGCACAAGTGGGGATTCATGCATGTGTGGGCACATGCGATCACCCACCATTTCTGCAGCCCGGTTGCAAACAGCTCACGGTCCACTAGTGAGCCATGGCACAGAGATTGGGGACCCCTGATCTAAGGGGCTGCCATAAAGAAGAGAGAGTCAAACTATTCTCCAAAGCACCTGAAGGCAGGAGAAGAAGCAATGGATGGAAACGAATGAAGGAGAGAGCCAACCTGGAACGAAGGAGAAATTTCCTGACAATTAGAACAATAAATCAGTGGAATGAAGGGTGCTCCAACACTGGAGGTTTTCAAGAACACATTGGACAATCATTTGTCTGACGTGGTATAGGGTTTTCTGTTTGAGCAGGGGGTTGGACTAGAAGACCTCCAAGGTCCCTTCCAATTCTGTTATTCTGTTTCAAGAACAATCAAGCAATGCCTGATAATGAGCCATAAGACTGAAATGATTTCAGATAAATTGACAGAGAAAGAAAAAGAGGAAAACGTATCTCTAAATTCAAGAAATCAGTTGGGACAGAAGTCACAATGTATTTTGAATTCCTTGCTCATATTTAAGAAAGTACAGTAAGAAGACATGTTTCTTTGGTGGAATGTAATTAACATTGCTTTCTTCCTGTTTTGAACTGTAATTCAGCAAGTAAATTGAGGCATATGAATGAGGTTATATCCCTGGCTATAGTTTATGCATTTCAAATAATCTATAAGCGTAGATTTGTAACAAAAGAAGGGAGGGGGAAGGAATGCCCAGCCGACGTCTCTTTCTCTTCCTGCTAAAGTCTATATTCTGCAAAGGAGAGATGCAGCCTCTAATGACAGTCGGCTAACTGGAAGAAATTGGTTTCTCCCTCAGTCTATAAATGTAATTTTAGGGAGGTTAAACGAGAGACCACAACATGCATAGGCTTTGTGTTGTGATCATTGGCCTGACATGAATTGGTAACCTAAACTATGATTGTGTATAATTGCAATGCTTCTACCAAAAGCTTGATTGATTTAGAAATACATCTGCCCTGTTCCTGAAAGCTTACTTCATTCCAGTTTGCATGTACAGCAGGAAAAAGAAGATATGGGTCAGGGAAGGCACGTCAAAGATGGCTGATGCTTTATAGTTATTACCAAGCTCCTCGCAAATTTATACAAAAGTGAGTATGGTGCAAGATCCAGCATTTCTTCTCATGAAGGCCTGTGTGATGCACCAGCTACATGGGGTGGGCAACTTGGCCACCTTACGGCCTGTGGACTTCAACTCCCAGAATTCCTTTGTTAGGCCAGTAGCACCCTTTAACAACAAAGTATGGACTAATTGTTAGATTCTAGCCCAGGGGTAGGCAACCTTGGCTTTTTTATGACTCGTGGACTTCAACTCCCAGAATTCCTGAGCCAGCCACGCTGAGCTACATCATTCTCTATTGAATTTTGATCTAGTTCCATTTGGTTTCCAACTGTGATTGCAGCAGAATTGTTCCATGTGGAATGATATCTGGAAAAGTTCTGAGAAGCATCAATCTGCCCAAAAGAGATAGCAAGGAGGACTCTTGGTAGAACCCATATCATATTGGGCAATTTAGTTCCTGTGCTTCATCATTCTGGTTGGCCTCCATTGGGTTTCCAGGTTCAGTTCAAAGGACTACTTTTTTCCACCCAAAATGTCTTATCTGAAGGGCAGCAATCTCGATACAACTAGTCCTCATTTAGTGATCATAGCTGGGACCAGCAACTCAGTTGTTAAGCAAAGTGGCCATTAAGTGAAAATGTGACTGTGCTTATGATCTTACTTTGCTATACAGAAGGTCATAAATGTGAGGATTGGTTACCAAGTCACTTTTTTTATCACGGTCTTAATTGTGACTGGTCACTGACTGAGGCAGTTCATTTAGTGGCCATTTGAAGTTAAAACGGCACTGAAAAAAGTGACTTATGATCATTTTTCACACTTATGACCATTGCAGCATCCCCATGAGCATGTGATTTGGATGCTTGACAACTGACTCACATTTATGACAGTTGCAGTCTCCCAGAGTCATGTGATCCCCTTTTGCGATCTTCTGACAAGCAAAGTCAATGGGGAAACCAGATTTACTTAACAACTGTATTACTAATTTAAGAGCTGCAGTGATTCGCTTAACAAATGTGGTGAGAAAAGCCGTAAAATGGGGCAAAACTCAATGAATTTCTCACTTAGCAACATAAATTTTGGGCTCAGTTGTGGTCGTGAGTTGAGGACTACCTGTAATGTGAGGTGCAAAAGACTAGATACACACATAAAGGTTCAGTTAAGCTTCTTAATTGCTAAAAGCCTACGCGCAGGAATCTTCTCAACTAACAGCCAGCACCTGGTTACAGTTAGATAAGGGTCAATGGTGCTCAAGGGGTGGGTTATATTAGTTCATTTATGTCTAGATAGAGGTTCTAGGGTGATCCCTCTTTTCATTCCATACCCAGGTTCTGCCATTCCTTTTCCTATAAGTATGACCTCTTTGCTTTTTCATATATCTTGGGACTATACCCAGCTATGTAGAACTTTGCTGAGGTAAGGGCAAGCTGGCTATTTCAAGGGCAAAGGTAGAATAAGCAATCTGCTTAATTTTTAAAAAAATGCACAAACAAAACTAAGAAGAAAGTAAAATTGGATATATAATACCTCTCCCTGATTCCAGGAGTAGTTGGATCAATAATATAGAACTCAAAATACGCCTTAATGGTGCTTCAAGAATGCTTAAAAGGTGTTTAAACTATTGTTTGATCTAAAACAAAAAAAATGGGAATTGTAGAAATTTGGTGCCAGATCTTTTGAAGTTTTATTGTTTTTGTAGTAAGATGTAACAAAATCTGGGTGAAATTATTTAAATCTTATTAGAGTTCAGCTGCTGATTTCAGATACCTTTTGAAAAGTGTAATTATTTAGGCGCAGCACTTGAAAAAGGATTTGGGCTAGGTTAACCTGCCTTTTACCAAATTAGTGATCTACTGTAATGAAGTATTAACATGTGTTGATATTGTCTGTATTTAAATTAGGGAGGCATTTTTTATGATGGAATTGGGTATGTCCAGTTTAATGAAGAGAAGGACGAGGGGGGACATGATAGCAGTGTTCCAATATCTCAGGGGCTGCCATAAAGAAGAGGGAGTCAAGCTATTCTCCAAAGCACCTGAAGGCAGGACAAGAAGCAACGGATGGAAACTAATCAAGGAGAGAAGCAACCTAGAACTAAGGAGAAACTTCCTGACAGTTAGAACAATTAACCAGTGGAACAACCTGCCTCCAGAAATTGTGAATGCTCCAACACTGGAAGTTTTTAAGAAGAGACTGGACAGCCATTTGTCCGAAATGATATAGGGTTTCCTGCCTGAGCAGGGGGTTGGACTAGATGACCTTCAAGGTCCCTTCCAACTTTACTATTATTATTATTATTATTATTATTATTATTATTATTATTATTATTATTATTATTATTATTATTATTATTATTATATAACATACAAAACCATGAAAGCAAATAATAGGAGAAGTAGGGGAAGAAAAAGGGAAGAGAAAAGTGTAGAGAAGAATGGAAAAAGAAAGAAAAGGCATTGACTTCAACTCCCTTTGGTGCAGTAGAATAAGAAGTAACATCAAACCTCTCAACTTTTTACTTTTACATAATAGTATAAACTAGCCATTTCTATAACAACAGAGCTAGCTAATCAGTAAAACCCAAAATCAAAGTTTCATTCTTTCCCCACCTCAGGCACAAATTCCGGAAGTGGTTTCCAAGTAGAAACAAAAGTACTTGTGGTTTTTTTTCTTTTATCAAATTTAGTCATCTCTGTTAACTCCATCGGCTTTTGCAACCATTCATCCATTGTGGGGATTAAAGTGTCCTTCCATTTTTGTGCATAGAGTAACCTTGCTACTGTTCCAAATTTTTCCCCAAGTCTTTTTCCATTAAACCCAAAAGAAAAGTTTCTGGTTTTATCTTTATATTCACTTTGAGAATTTTCTGTGTTAGAATATGAATCCTACTTGCTTTATCACATGTCCACCATAAATGATAAAAGGTCCCTTCTTTATATTTGCATTCCAGCGTTCATTTGAAATATCTTTATACATTCTTGATAGCTTATCTGGTGTTAAATACCAACGATACATCGTAAAAATTTTCTTTTAAATTGTAATTTAATGTAAATTTTTAACCTTTTATCCACATATTCTCCCCTTGGTCAACCTTTACATTATATCCAAAATTCCTTGCCCACTGAACCATACAGTGCTTTATGTATTCACTTTCCAAATTCAAACTCAATAATGTTTATAGACCCTAGTAATAATATGTTCATCAGAGTACAGAGAAGAGCAACAAAGATGATTAGGGGACTGGAGGCTAAAACCTATAAGGAACGGTTGCTGGAATTGGGTATGTCTAGGATAGCAGTCTTCCAATATCTCAGGGGCTGCCACAAAGAAGAGGGAGTCAAGCTATTCTCCAAAGCGCCTGAAGGCAGGACAAGAAGCAATGGATGGAGACTAATCAAGGAGAGAAGCAACCTAGAACTAAGGAGAAACTTCCTGACAGTTAGAACAATTAACCAATGGAACAACCTGCCTCCAGAAGTGGTGAATGTTCCAACACTGGAAGTTTTTAAGAAGAGACTGGACAGCCATTTATCCGAAATGGTATAGGGTTTCCTGCCTGAGCAGGGGGTTGGACTAGATGACCTCCAAAGTCCCTTCCAACGTATTATTATTATTATTATTATTATTATTATTATTATTATTATTATTATCATCATCATCATCATCATCATCATCATCATCATCATCATCATTATCATTATCATTATCATTATCATTATCATTATCATTATTATCATCATTATTATTATTTCTACACAGTAGGGTTTCCAATTTACTTTTAACAGAGTCAAACCCATAGAGCTTTTTGTCTAGTTTAAATCTTTCTTTCAGTTGTAAATATGTAAACCAGTGGCAGACAAATCCTTTTGATTCTAGGTCCTCCTTAGACTTGAGAATAGGATCACCAAACTTTAAAGTTATTATTTTACTATAAGTCCACCAGTCCGGCTTCGCCATCATTTCTTTTCTTAAAAAAGCTACCTGGAGGGGACAACCAAAGAGGTATCCTCATAGAAAACCTTATTTTATATTTGTTCCAGACTCTTAGAATGACATATCTAACAAAATGATGGTTAAAGTCAACATTTATTTTAACCTTGTCATGCCATAAATAACCATGCCGTCTGAATCTTAATTCATGGCCTTCTAAATCAAGTAGCCTCTTATTCTGGAGATTCACCCACTCCTTTAGCCAGAAAGGAAAGCATTTTTTTTTTGACAAAGGATCAAGGAAGATTTTTTAGCAAAGAAGGTTTGGTGATGCTATTTTTATAATGTATTTTCCAACTCTATTTCTTTCCTGTTTTCCATGATCAACACGAGGAGCACAATGATCTGAAGTTATATATATATTAATACAATTATACTATCTTTTTTAGTTTAGCTCAACAATGTCTTCCTGATGATATGCAGCTACCACATACTGTCAAACCCAACATCTAATTCTGGATGGATTCTGGATGTCACAAAGCAAAGCCCACATTTTGCTATTGACTAAAGCAGGGGTGTCAAACTGCCGGCCCACGGGCCGGTTTCATCATACCAGAGCCGCGCCCACCCCATTGCTGGCAATGGCAAAAAAGCTCCGATACGTCGCGCGACGTCATGTGACGTTGCGAGTTTGACATGCCTGGACTAAAGGATTGGATTGGAAGTCAGCTGTGCAAATTGGTGAATGGATTCTCTCTTACTTGAATATTCTTTGTAGTTTTATAAAAGCTGATGGTTTTTCTTTTCCACCATGAACAGAAGGGTGGTGCCTTTCAAAGAACAGGTCATATTTCATCTTTGAGTTTTTTCCATCTTTCTCCACCAAAACCCTAGAAAAAGGCATCCAGCGACTGTCAAAAGGAAATCCATGATCAACAAAATAAGTATTTTCCCTTCCAAATCGCTGTTGACGTCTCTTTGTTTTCTGGCTTCTGTATTGCTCTACCCTGCTATTGAGACAAATGTCAAAGGGCTTGTTTTTGTATTTATTCCACCCAAACTTTTGGCATAGACATGAGTTTGCTTTACAAACTAAAGTTCTGAGTTTCCTTTCCTAGACTTGGGTGGACTCTGTGAACTGCACTGGACATGTCCAATTAACTGAATGACAATACAGCTCAGTATATCTACATAGAGGTAGTCCTCAACTTACAAGCACAATTTTGCTGTTGGTAATCGAGACAGTTGTTAAATGAGTTTTTCCCCATTTTACAATCTTTCTTACCACAGTTGTTAAGTGAATCACTGCAATTATTAAGTTAGTAACCCGGTTGGTAAGTGAATCTGGGTTCCCCATTGACTTTTCTTGTCAGAAGGTTACAAAAGGTGATCACATGACCCCGGGACACTGCAGCTGTCATAAATATGAACCAAGTGTCAAGCAGCTGAATTCTGGTCACGTGACCATGGGGATGCTGCAATGGTTGTGAGAAACAGTCATAAGTCACTTTTTTCAGTGCCATTGAAACTTTGAATGGTCACTAAATGGATGATTGTAAGTTGAGGACTACTTGTATTTATATCTACCATTGCTTAAAAAACTTTATTGCATTGGAATAGTGCAGTCAAATAGTAACCAGTTTCATAATCAATCAGTTTGCAACTCAGCTTTGCTGGAAATATGTGTGTGTGTGTGTGTGGGGGGAGAAGGGTGTAAAAAAATCAAGATGGTGATTGTGGCAGAATGTATAACAGAACAACAGAGTTGGAAGGGATCTTGGAGGTCTTCTAGTTCAACCCCTGCTCAGGCAGGAAACCCTATACCATTTAAGACAAATGGCTGTCCAATCTCTTCTTTAAAAGCCTCTAGTGTTGGAGCACCCACAGCTTCTGGAGGCAGATGTTGATGTTGCACTCACATCATTGGGATCAGGCTTTAATCAAATGCTACAAAACCCACCATTTTTATTCCATTATTTTCCATATTTTATTCCATATATACTATGGATTGGCCCAAGGTCATCTAGCTGACTTATGTTTTCAATTTGTATAAAAACGTAGGTTTTCCCTAGAGATGCATATAATAAGTGTACAACAGGAAAAATGGACTAAGGATAGAAGATGGATCTTCCAGCGTTTCCCTTTTCAACCTGTCATACAATAAGACTTTGACATCTCTCCCCCCTCTCTCTCTTGCCCTAATTTCAGTAGAGTCAGAGACTGTCCTAACCTTGAGAATGTGTTGATGGATGTATTTATTTATTTATTGGCTATGCTTTGTTGACTTACCGGTGGCCAAGAAACTATTGCATGCTATCGGGATAATTAAGAATGACAAGCTTATAATGATTTCTGGAAGTAAATCACCAAGGTCTACTAGTAAGAGCTGTCTGTAAACATTACTGTGCCCTGTTAAACTGCTCTAGACTAGTTGATGTTGACATCCATTAACTGGGTGGAAAGTGAAGCAGACAGGAGTGTAATTCAAATTCCCGGACAGGTTGATGGTTTTGGATAGTTATCTGAACGTCCTCCAAGCTTTCAAGATGCAGATGAACCACAAGTCCATAAACAACAAGAGACGTCCTATGTGTCATTGACAAGGATTGCCCACCTGTGTTTGCAGCTAATCCTTCTGGAAGCTTCATTAATTAACCACTAACTATCTAAGCACCTTGAAGATGAGGTCTGGCAGCCTTGCCTTTGGCCACTGTCAGTTTTGTTATATACTGGAGTTCTTTATTCAGACAGAGTCTAGATCATTTCTGCCAACTAAACCCAGAGATTTATTATTCTTAATTACAGTATTGTATATTAGTAGTGTCTGACAATGTGAGTTTCTTTCTAGGTCTATGAAACTTGAGCAAAGTTGCTTATTAATTGTATTACTAACTGTATATTGTGCTGATAATATAAGGGTTAGGAAATGAGCCAGTCTCCCTGTCTAGATCCGAAAGAATGTATTTTTCAAGTTTTCTTTCTTTTTTTCTTTCTCAGAAGGGAAAGAATTCAGAAGTCAGCCTCTCCAAAATGGGAAAAATCACCATAAACTAGATGAGCAAATTAAAAATATATACATAATGGGAATCACAATAAAAGAGGAATGGGAAATCCCTATCTGTAGACCAGTGTTGGCAAGTTTAAGATGGGTGAACTTCATGCTGTCTGGGGAATTCTGGGAATTGAGGTCCATGCATCTTAAACTTGCCAAGGTTGAGAAGCTCGGCTCTAGAGCTTAGGATTTTCCATTCCTGTTTTATTTAGAGTTTGGTGCAATTAAATAAATCAGTTGTGGTTTCCTTAACAAATAGTGATTAAAGCGATATGGCTGAGAAGGATCAAACCACTCAGAATGGAGGGTGAAGCTGATAGAATTGGCAAGGATGCCTTAATGGAAGAAAAGACTTTGACAAATTTTATTTCTACTTGGAAACCATTTCTGGACTTTTTGTGAGAAATTGAAATTAAAAGTTGATTTTGGGCTTTGATGATTAGATATAAGATTATGGAAATAATGTAGACAAATGTTAATCTTACATTAAGAGTTTGATGTTTTTTTTTACTTATATCTGCACCAAGGAAAGTTGGAAGCCATTTCTATTTGTCCTCTTTTCCTTTTTTCTTTCTTGCATTTTCACTCTTTTTCTTTCCTGAGCTTTTTTTCCCAAATCTGTTTTTTTATTTGTTTATCCTTTAGCTTTGTATTTTTTTGATGTACGAAGGATCAAAGACTCAGCCATTACAATTCTACATTCCTTATTTACAGAAATCATATCAAAAGTTAGAATGAAAGGGTTTATTTTGATTGGTGTCTCTATAGCCTCAGGTAGAGAAAGGCTATTCTGCACCCCTCACTCAAATGTTCTTTAAAATACAGAGTTTCCCAGCATTCCTTTAGGAGCCTCCAGCATACAAACTGTGGTTACTCATCCTAAAATGATTCCTCTTTAACTGGAGCTTCAAAATTTGCTGTTTGCTGGAAAGATGTGTAGCTAAAGATCAGTCTACATCTACTCTGGGAATATTTCTTCATTGGGTGGAGCTTTGAAGAGATTTAATGTGAAATTTAATTAGATAGCTTATATTAATGCTATCTAATATACTGGAGATCACCACTGCATACAGTAGAACATGTCACTGGCATTCCATAATGAGTGGAATTGTACCGATTATGGCACAGCCGTGGTGGTACGGTGGTTAGAATGCAGTATTGCAGACTAATTCTGCCGACTGCCAGCAGTTCGATCCTGACCGGTTCAAGGTTGACTCAGCCTTCCATCCTTCCGAGGTCGGTAAAATGAGGACCCAAATTGTTGGGGGCAATGTGCTGACTCTGTAAACTGCTTAGAGAGGGCTGTAAAGCACCATGAAGCGGTATATAAATATAAGTACTATTGCTACTTGCTATTATTATCCATTCAATAGCTGTTCAAAAACTTAGTTCCTTAGGAAGCAAAAAAAAATATGTGAAGGCTACAAGGGAAATAACTGATTTGGATTAAGAAAAGAGAACACCTGCCATTTCTTTTCCACTTGTACATGAGTAAAATTTTGCCAATGTTATGTAACTTAAATCGTGATTTGCGCACCCTTGGATTTGAAGCTGTAACTGTTTGCTCAAGAAACAAGGGAGAAAAAGATGGGCAGTGAGAAGAAATTGCCCTGAATTTTAGAAATCAACTGTCCCAGGCCCTTCGCCACTCTGGCGTTAAAGTGCTTTGTATTCTGATCTCATGAGATAGGGATGTTAGACCTCATTTATCAGACAGCATTAAACACATATCATTTCAAGGTCTTCTTAATGCCCAGGTGGGTTTTACAGGGTTACAGGGAAGACAGGTGGGATGGGCTTTGATTCATAGTATCCTGGAAAGACAAATACAGATGCTGTATTCTTGGCAGCTGCTGCTTGCTTCCCATGAGGGAAATTATAAAAAGGCAAAAAAATAAAGATAAAATACAAGGAAGTTGTGGTGTAGCTGATGCAGACAGTTCCTCATCCCTTGTGACTGAATCTTGGTAATTCATAATACTCTGTGACCTCTTTGGATCAAGTTGCACCCGGCTTGGCTAACAGCCAGAGAGTATTTTAGGATTTTAAGTGGCTGTGAATTGAGAAGTTAACAGCCATTAAGGAGAATAGGAGAGTCTGTGTTGAGCAGGCTAGATTAAACAATCTAAGACAACATGCAGACTAACAGGGATTTGTGGGCAGAATCCATCTATCCTTTTGGCAGGAAACTATACTGGCATGAAATTTGCTGCCCTGTTTCTCAGTCCCGATGTGCTTTTATTGTATCTCTCCCAATGGGGCTGCCCTGATTTCCGTTTGTGATGGTTGATTCCTCTGGTTTTGCTACCCCCTCTCTTCAGAGCCAGTGGGGAAAAACTCCTCCATAAGGAATAAGCCAGACTTGTCTTTCATCCTGTACCCCATTCTGTCATAGCCCAAAGTGAATAATGAAGAAACATACACATCGGAGTCTTAGAAGAAGCTGAGTCATAAACTTTTCTTTGATGTAGGATTTACTTCCGTTTCCTTTCTTTACATAGGTAACAAATATTGAATTCCAGAATCTTCCTATTGGCCTGGCTGGAGTGAAGGGCAGGTTGATCGCATTATTAAGAATTTTCATCTTAACTGGCAAGGCCCATAACATGACTGCACCTCCAGTTCAAGTGACTGTCCAATCTACTGCAATCATATGATTCTCATAAGTCATTGTTTATCTACACTATCTGTAGATATGTATACCTGTGGAAAGTTGCAACTGCATGCCCTGAATGGAATAGTCAGAGGAACACACAAACATGCAGGTCTGCACTCTGTGTAAATGTGAAAAACCCTTTACATTGTGCTGCTATAATATGTCCAGCTTGTTTGGGAGCCAAGTAGAATGAAGATCACAGTAAGGTTTAAGTCAGTGAAGACTGGATTGACTTAGAAAGTTAGTCAAATGGATGAACGAATAAATGGATGAATGAGGAACATTAGCATTGAAAGGGAACATGATGAAAGGACAGTGGGAAAAAAAGTCAGAAACTGTCTCTTTGATCACTTGATCTTGACTCTTATATACTGTAGGTAGTCCTCTTTAATGACCACAATTGAGCCCAACATGTAGAAAGAAATAATACTTACAGTATTTCTTTCTTAGGCCAGTAGCACCCTTTAACAACAAAGTATGGACTAATTGTTAGATTCTAGCCCAGGGGTAGGCAACCTTGGCTTTTTTTATGACTCGTGGACTTCAACTCCCAGAATTCCTGAGCCAGCCATGCTGAGGGGAAAGGGAGAGTTTCCAAGCTGAGCCATGCTGGCTCAGGAATACTGGGAGTTGAAGTCCACGAGTCATAAAAGAGCCAAGGTTGCCTACCCCTGGTTTAGCCCTATAATACAGGTAACCCTCAATTTGCAACAGTTCTTTTAGTGACCATTCAAAGTTACAACGGCACTGAAAAAGTGACTTATGACTGTTTTTCACACTTTCGATCAATGCAGCATCCCCATGGTAAAGTGGTCAAAATTCAGACACCTGGCAACTGACTCATATTTATGACAGTTGCAGTGTTCCAGGGTCCTGTGATCACACTATGCAACCATATGACAAGCAAAGTCAGTGGGGAAGCCAGATTCACTTTACAACCATGTTACTAACTTAACAACTACAGTGATTCACTTAACAACTGTGGCAAGCAGTGTCATTAAATGGTGCAAAATTCACTTAAAAATTGTCTCACTTAGCAGCAAAAATTTGGGCTCAGTTATTATCAGAAGTTGAGGACTACCTGTATCATCTTAGGTCCCTTTATGCATTTTATAAGTTGATCAGTCAGTTAATATATAGTTTATATTGTTTGTACCAGCTTTTGATTTTAATTCATTTGGTTCTGCTTCTGCATTATGCTACATTTTAAAAAAGATAACCCCATGAAAATGTGTAAATGTAAAATATATTTTTAAAATGTATTTTAATTTTTGTCTCAAAGTATGCTAAAAATATTTTGAAACATATAGAAGCAAAAACTGCGCTGCAGAATTTGGAAACACTGAGGGATAACTTTGTTTGGAGCCATAGTCTGGATGATAACAAATACCCCTTAATTAACCTTGCTCCATTCGTGATCTCTGATTCATAAGAGAATTGGGACATCACTCAGACGACAGGGGCCCAAGTATGCTTGGGAGCATGACCTCAACATATTTTATCACTTGGTTTCTCAGCTCTTGAAGTTCCTTTTTGAAATTGCTACAGTTGTGTTCTGCTTCCAGGTTAAAAGGATTGAAGCAGTTCCAGGTTGACAGGATTGAATGGTGACATCACTGTTGCTTGGGGAATACCCAGTTGGGGACTTCTTTCATGTTCCTGTTAAGTTGCCCACCAAAGTGGTACTCATTTATCTATTTGCAGTTGCCTACTTTTGAACTGCTGAGTTGGTGAGAGCTGGAGCTAATGACAGGAGCTCACCCCATCCCAGGGCAGCAACTGGGTCTCAAACATGAGCCTGCCGATTGTCAGCCCAACATCCTAACCTCATGAGCCACTGCACCCCCTCTTTTTTGAAAGACACGATAGATGACAAGATGCCCCTTCGTTCAAGTGAATCCCTATCAGCTTCCCAGGAATAATAAAATTAGATTCTCCTTCTGAGGTTGGAAAGCTCCAGCCTCAGAAAGAGAAGTCTTATATTGGTTCCTCCTTCCTGGCCTTTATGGAAACACCAACACCCCCTTCTTCTTGATGCTGGACTTCCATGAATCAGAATCACAGAATTAATACGATAAGGAAAAATCTGAATCTGAAGAATTCTAAGCCCTGCACCATGCTTCTAGTGGAGAGAAAAAGTGAAAAACTCCCTTTTGTTAGGATAGTACTTCTACTTGTACCTCTTTGTTGCCTGCTCTTTGGGCTTTTTGCAGCTTAAATATGGTACCCCTGTAATAGGGAGATTAGTATAGATCAGGGGTGTCAAACTGCCGGCCTGCAGGCCGGATGCATCATAGCAAAACCGCACCCACTCCATTGCCGGCAATGGCAAAAAAAAAGTCGCGATACGTCGCGGCATGTCACGTGACATTCCGAGTGTGACACCCCTGGTATAGAAGATAGAAATGAATGACAGGAATGAATGATAGCTGCCCATTGTATCAGTGAAATAGGCAGCATAGAAAATGATGTATAAACAAACAAACAAATGTCACTTGTTCTTGAGGAGCTTAGCAACGATACAACTTTTCAAACAAAACTTTGGAGCGTTCTGGATTGCAGAACAAACGAAGTGCCAAGAGAATTTCCCAAAGGAATGAATTCCAAGAGTAGCTCTGGAGATTATACAGTGTAGGCATCATCACCTGGTTCTTCAGCCGAAAAAGCTCAGAGAATAATTTACAGAGCTGCCCACCAAGGAAGAACATGAGAAAGGGAGGGAAAACAAAAGAGCCCCTTAAACAATGGTTACTGTGAATTCTGAAAGCCATTTAGCAAGAGAGCAAGGCAGATGTATTTCACACTTGACAGAGTGGCCCAGTGGTGGGATTCAGCTGGCTCGCACCAGTTTGGCAGAACCTGTAGCTAATCTTTTGTTGCCCAGGCCCAGAATGGACTTCTGGAAGCGGCATCCACACAGAGAACCGGTTGTTCACACATTTAAATCCTACCACTGGCGTGGCCCCATTTTTCATCTCTCCCTGATTGAGGCCAAAAGTGAGATGAGCAAGAACTGGAGGTTGTTGGTATTTTCAAAAAACCTTTAGAATGACTCTTTCCCTTTTGCTCTGTAACCTGCACAATAGTTGCAGTTCAGCGAGAGAAATGGAGCTAAGAGTGTTGCTAGGATATCATTCACAAAATTTCCTAGCAATCTTTTTGGTTAAGCTGTCTGATGCTGATTTAGTTAGGGCTGAAAATCCTTACGCTGGTCATTCTGAAAAAAAAAATCAACGTCCATCTCTTTACATTTGCATCTTCTTCATACTCTTTGACTCCAACATTGTGTTTCCTTTCTCTTCCCATTCTAACATGCTTAACCTCATCCTCACCATTAGAGACTCCAGGCTAATCTCCAACTCACCACAACCACTTGGACTTCGCCTCCATTTCCCACAAAGAATATTGTAATTATATGAGTAAGACAGGCAATACTCCAACTTGGATCTGTGAGCAACCAAGATCATAATAGCCAAGATGGACAAGGACTGAAACTACATGTGGTGACCTAAACATATCTTCAGATCTCAGAAACTGAAAAAAGATCCTCTAATCATGACACAATCAGTGCTCTGGATCTCTCCCTTGATACTGCTGCAAGTGTAGCATCAAACTCTACATGGATATGAGTAATTGACAATTGATGGAATAATTGCCAAGCCAGGACTTCACAGTTTGAAATTGTTCAAGTAGATGATAACTTTAGCTTCCAATGGAAAAGAACTATTAAACCCCTTTTCTTCCGTGTTGTTTCTTCTTTGCTACATATGTAGATCAATATTGTGCTCTCACTTCTTTTGGGTAATCATTTGATCACTCAAAGGTGCTCCAAGAAGCAAAAGACCTAGTTGCCCAAGAGATCATTTATGGAAATTTATGTTGATGACCCTTTCCATGTTCAATTTAAACATAATGAAAAAGTAGTATGCCCATGACAGAAGGATCATGGGACCACCCTCAGCTCCGATGCCCTTTTCTTGACCCAGATGCAGAAATCTGGCCCAAGGAATGATCTTTTCTATGAGTTAGATCAGTGATGGCGAACCTTTTAGAGACGGAGTGCCCAAACTGCAACCCAAAACCCACTTATGTATCGCCCCGATGCCGAGTGGGCGTGGCCCGCTGGGTGTGGCTACAGTGGTCATGGCAGATGGGTGGGCGTGGCCAAGCTGGGCTTGATCACCTGGATGTTGCTCCTGGGGAGGGATGCCTGTGGGTGCCAGGCAGGGTTGGGGGAGATCCAGGGGGTCTCTGGCAGGTTGGGGTGGTGGGCAGGAGGCTCATCCTGCGGGGTGAGGCAAGGCAAGGCAGGGTGGGGGTGCCATTGTCACAGGGAAAGGTGAGGCAGGGGCCGGGGCGGCGGCTGCCTGACACCATCGGCCCCCGCACACAGAGGCCAGCGAGCGCACAGGTGCTGGGATGCATCCGGCCATGTGGGACCTTGGCGAGTTAGCGGGCGGCTGGTTGAAGAGGGACGGTTGCCATCTCCGGGGCATGGCGCATGTGCCCATAGAGAGGGCTCTGAGTGCCACCTCTGGCACCCGTGCCATAGGTTCGCCACCACTGAGTTAGATCATTAATGAATATTATCCTAAGTTGAACTTGTTAGGGAAGATCTCGGCTTGGGTGAAGCTTCTCCTAAGGATGCCAGGGCTGGTGGTAGTTATCTGATCCTTCTGTTATGAAGACCTGGCAAAGAAAGATTACAACAGTTCTAGCAACTGGGTGTAGAGGAAGTGCTGGCAAAGAGAAGATTGTGGGGGTTCTTGGAAGCAAGTGCAACAGAAGAACAACTGGAATAGCAAAAACGTAGCCTTGGGATGTCAGTTTTGACATAGATCCAGAGTTGGGACCCTTAGGCAAGAGCTGTTTGCTACTTTAAAATTCCTGTTATAAATAGGAACAATTAACAATAACTTTAAGTTGTTATGTGAGTGGACTGGGTATGACAGAAACCAATCTCATAAAGATATGGCTGAAAAGGCGATGACCAGGGCATGTTTGTGGCAGAGGAATAGATCTGAGAGATGCTGTTTTGATTAGTTATAATTCTGTTGCTCTGGTACACATTCGCTCAGACAATGGCAATTCCATTAAGGCTGCTAGGGTCCTTTCCCATAGGAATGAATGGAGTCGTACAAAATGGGGTCCACCAAAAGGCATTTGTTGAGGCCCCTTGGAACTTAGAGAGGACCCTATTGGACAACTTTGTGGAATAAACCTTCTAGAATTACTGTCAAAATGCCATGAAGAGCAAGACTGCTCTGATTCATCCTACCACTCCTGGTACAGGCTATGGTCTGGTGAGGAACCACACTGGGTTACCAGCAAGCAAACATCTAAGGGAGAAGAAGGAAAAATGCACTCCTCGCTCTGAACAAATTGTTTTTGCTTTAAGTATGTCTATACGTAACCACACTGCTTACAGCTCAGCTTTTGGATTTATGCAGACAGACAAAAATCAACATCAATTTGTTGGTAGGGGGAAAGGAGGGTGTGCGTATTGTAAAATAAATGAATCTTCAGCCAAGTCAACACATTTTACTAGAGTAGGGCAGTGGAGTTTGTGGTAAAAGTCAAAACTACGTTATTCCCCCCACTTTCAGTAAAGCCTTTAATGTTCCACAAAACCAGTAAGAAAAATAAAAACAGTCTGTCTGGGTCTAAAACTATGAGTGTCGTCTGTAACTCTATCCATTCATGGATGTGGTCCTTCTGCTTAGGAAACAGCAGGATTATATGTAAGAATTCTAACATATTCCACTGTCAGAGACCTGTTCAAAATAGTTCATACATCTGGCAGATGTCTTATGCAATTTTAACATGGATATGTTGACTCTAACCTGAAAATTTTAAACTTTGTGAATTCATGCTTCATAAAAAGCCAGGCTATATTTTATTGTGTCAACCATATGATTGACATATGATAAAGAACCAGTTCGGTCTAGTGGTTAAGGAACCAGACTAGAAACCAGGAGACTATGAGTTCTAGTGCCATTTTAGGCATGAAAGCCAGCTGGGTGACCTGGGCCAGTTGCTCAGTCCAACCTACCTCACAACCAGCTGTTGATGTGGGGAAGATAGGAGGAGGAAGGAGTGTTAGGTATGTTCACCGCCTTGAGCTGTTTCTACAAAAATAATAAAACTGGGTTAATAAACAAACAAATGCTTCTAACACAGGTGTGAGGGATTTGTAGTAGGCAAAAGTAGCACTTTTTCATTGTTTGCTGTTATGCTGTGAGCCTTTGTTTCATTCCTGGTATTGTAACATAAGAGGATATATTTCTTTCTGTTAAACATTGGAGAACCTCAGTTGGAAGAACCCAGTTTGAAACATCTACATCTCAAGTCCCACGAAAGGATATGAGCAACATTCAGAAACAAGATTTTCCTGTGCATGTCAATGAATAGGGTCTGTTCATAAATAGCTTAGTCCCACTACTCAAAACAAATTGTTATATTTCAGACCAACAGAGTTATGAAATTAGATGTAATATTTAAGGAGGCAGACATCAAAGTATATGGAGAAAGAACTGAGTTCAAATCTCTTGTCTCTCCGTTGATGCTTACCAGTTACTTTGGTCCTATCACATCTCTGGACAAAAGTCATTTTTGAAAGATTATGTGTGCTCGGGAAAAGAATCAAAATAGTTCCCAAGGCTCAGGAGAAGTATAAAGTGATTGAAAGGATCTCATATATTTTGGATACTTACCTAATACTTGACCATTGGTCATAGAATTGGGAGAGTATTATCATCCAAAATGTTAAGAGAGCAATTGTTTATCTTCTCCTGATTTAGGGTATGTTGCATCTTAAGCTTAGCCAAATAAGTTTGTCACTGTTCAAAGGTCACCTCACTACAAGTACAGATCCATCTTTCCATGTTTCCCTTAAAAAAAAAAAATCCATCAGTCACAAAATTAGAATCTTGCTAATAGAAATTAGCACATTTGTTTTTTTAAAAAAAATGCAGACTGATGGGGAAAAAGAGCAGAAAAGACTGAACACATGTGAAACTGACATGAACTGGAAAAAAGGACTGATTCAGTTATCCATACTCTTGTGCATTTTTAAAATAGCTGGACTGAGACCATGACACCACTTCTTCCCACCAGAGGCCTGATTAGAATTCTGTCTCTGCCTCTGTTTTTATTTTTATTAGGAGAAATACTAATGTAGTTTGAGTCTAGTAGACTCCTTTGAAGCTTTTGATGATCGATTTTCAAAAGGAAAAAAAATCCATAGCTTAGTTGAGATTTGGATCTCCTGGTTTCTTTTACTCTCCTTTCTTCTTGTTTATTTCTTATGCTTCTAGTTGGGGATGGGGTGCAGCGTTTGGGATAGGCGTTAAATCAAGAATTAGACTACAATGACTTAAGATCAGCTGGTGTTGGCCAAAAGCATGAGGCAGGCCTGCTGAGATTCTTTTCCATTAAGTGGGATTGAGTAAATATTTCATCTTCCTTGACTGTTTATGGTTGATTTATTAGTACATTCCACGCTTGCTCGCAATCTTGAAACCAGCACAATGCATAAACTTGCCATTTCTTGAACATTAATGACGTTAAAGAGGACTGCATTGCCCCTCATTAAAACATGATACATTATGTTGTCAAACTGTGGCTCCCGGTGTAATTCATTCAGATTGCAACACATGTCTGTCCTTGCCACAAACATTTGCAGCCAGAATCTCCTCTGTGAATATTTTAAGAAAATTGGATGGAAAGGTAGGAAGGAGAAGAGACTGTTCGGGGTTGCCAACTGGTTAAAAATGCAAACCAGAAGTGGAGTTCAGAAGGAGAGGCAGTTGATAAAGTTAGTTGGTCACGTGCCTCAGATAAAATCTAATTCGATACCCAAAAGCTACTATTGATCATCCCTTTTTAATTTCCTATATGCAGCTATACATCTATTGCATCAGTCCAATGATTAAAATTGCCCCCAGTTAATCAGAAACAGCTGTCCTGATTGGTCTATTGATCAAGCCAACTGCATCTATAGGTAACTGAGAATTAAACTGATGTTGTTCCAAAATAAATTACTGTTCTTAACATCACTCTTGAACTCAGTGGGGCTTAGTCCTGCATAAATATGCTTTGAAGGCAACTGGACCCCTTGAAAGGAGAGGAACACTTGGCATACCCCAGTTAAATCTTGGAGTATTGTGCCTCCCCGGTTTACTCCATCTGGATCCAGCCTAAGGAGATCTGGGGGACTACAGGTAGTCCCAGTGATGGGATTCAAATATGTGAACAACCGATTCTCTGTGTGGATGCCACTTCTGGAAATCCATTCTGGGCCTGGGCAACAAAAAATTAGCTACCGGTTCTGCCGAAGTGGTGCGAACTGGCTGAATCCCACCACTGGATAGTCCTCAAATTACAACTGTAACTGAGCCTGCAGTTTCAGTCGTAAGTCTTAATGATCATAAAGCAGGTCACCACATGACCATGCCTGATTTTACAACTTTTTTGTGGCAGTCATTAAGTGAATGTTATGCTGGTTAAGCAAACCCATTCTTCTTTAGTGAGGCTTTTTTTTGCAGGAAACCAGAAGTAAACACCACTTTCAAGCAAAAAAATGTAAATGCCAGCAAGTGACTGTGGGGTGCTGCAAACAGCTATAAATGTGACTAGTTGCTGAGCACCCAAAATGCAGTCCCATGACTACTAAGTGTGTAATAAGTCATAAGTCGAGGACTACCTGTAAATGCAGGAAAGAAAGCAGATCAGAAAAGCAACAGAGTGCTTCCAGATTAAGTGTTGGGGTGAGCAACAATCATTCACAGAATTTCCAAGGGAGGGTAATCGTAGTCACAATTTTATTTAGTTTGAATTAATTTGTCCAGATTTTAAAATTGTTTGACATCAGAGGGATGAAAAGATGTACCAATTCGTCTCAATCAGGCCAATTTTATTCTTTCCATTATAGCAAAACTGTCTTCCCAGCAGTGAACAAGGGAGCATCATACTTTCAGTTAGGCATGTCAAAGATTTTTGCTGCAGATGTTACAGTTAAAACTTTCTTTTTTCACTCTCAGCACACTGAGGCAGGGCAAATGCTAACAGAGATGGAGTCTGGCTATATAATCTTTTAAATTATATTCATGTTATTGACAATATGAAAAAAGACTTAATTCTTTTTCCTTGTTATGCTTTGGGAGTGTCTAGCGCTTCCTGGAATCACACAGAAAAATGCAAGTGCCTCCATCACATGGAACATCTTAAACAAATATCAGCTTTCCCTCTGTCCTTAAATAAAACAGCACATTTATCTCTCAATTTTTAAACTCTATTTTTAATGATTCTACAATTCTCGAACTATGTTTAGCTTTAACCCACCTGTCATTTTCTTTTGTTAGTTGGGTCTAACAAGGAGAAAATAAAATTTCTGCCATTATATGTAGCAAAGATTTGGGCTGTCATCCAGGAAAATATTATTTTTATATCCAGGCTGATTTCTACAGGAATGATTCTTAGATTCTGAAATAATAATAAATAATAACTTAGTATTAAAAGCTTAAACATTATAGATATGAGGCATAGACTACATATAAACATATAGTTAAATTTTAGAAGAATGTGATTTTTAGTTCTTTCTTATTATTCTCCCTTTCCAGTTTTATGAATGAAATTTTTGGTAAATATTTTATCCCATCAGGAATCAGAGAACTTGTAGGATTGTAACTGATCTTCTATTGTCCACTGTTCATCCTTAATTTGTATTGTCAATTTACTAACTTGGATCCTAAATTTGTCAGACTTAGAATAGACATGTAGAAATGAATGGGATGTTAGTCACAAATACCTCTTAATCTCACTGGGTCCATTATAAGCAAGGCAAAATAGCAAAAAGAAAACACACATTTTTATTTAGCTGTTGCATAAATTACTATGATAGCTGTAGACCGATGCATGCCAGGTTATTTAGTGTTTCATGTCACATTGCTCATGACTGCTGTCTGGTTTTTTCCACCAGCACTTTCCCCATCTCAGCGTGGGCAGGATTTAATGATTACCCAGGAACACAAAATAGCATCACTTCACTTTGGCCTGGTGTGTGTGGGAAGAAGGAGGAGGCGAACGTGGAAACAAATGAGGGCTGTTCATTGACACAAACCTATCTGTTAAATATGCTCAAGGTTAGAACTGGTGACTGGGATGGTACTGATGCAATAGTAGTATGGAGGAAAGAAGCATGGGTGGCTGGGTTTATGTGCAATTTATTGCTTTTAAGTAGAAAGCACCAGTGTAAAATCCATCTAATTCAAAATAAAGGTATTGCTGTTCCAATGAATTGCTTCCAGACTTGTCCATTAACATTAAGTGTGGTATGAAGCAATAGGTTAGTATCAGGTTAGTAACCTAGCAATAGTCCAGCATTAGTGTTAGTGTCTCTGAAAAAATATAGTTTAGTAAGCTGGGCTTATTGGGAATAATGTGCATAGCAACCATGAAATGTAGGAAGTCCTCAAATTACAGCTACTTGTTTAGTGACTGCTCGAAGTTACAATGGCATGGAAAAAAGTGACTTATGACTGTTTTTCATACTTACGACTGTTGCAGCATCCCCATGATCACATGATCAAATTTCAGATGCTTGACACTTGGCATTTATGACAGATGTAGCCTCCTAGGTTCACCTTTTGTGACTTTCTAACAAGCAAAGTCAATGGGGGAAGCCAGATTCACTTAACAACCATGTAACTAATTTAACAACTGCAGTGATTCATTTAACAACTGTGACAAGAAAGGTCGTAAAATGGGGCAAAACTCAATTAACACCTGATCTTGCTTAGAAATGGAAATTTTGGGCTCAGTTGTGGTCGTAAGTCGAGGACTACCTGGAGTAAACTGGGCTAATTGGGAATAATATGCATAGCAACCATGGAATAATTTTCATCGACTGCTAGCTAACTGCTCCGAGTTTTAATAATTTGTTTCCCAAAATTGATCACTGTATGGCTTTGCTGGGCAATTCTGGGGGATGAATGGATGAGTATTGCTTCCAGTGTAATGAGGCAGTATTAGGCCCACCATATTTCTTTTCACTTGACACAAATAGCTTGGTGCATTAGCACTTGTTACATAAACTTTATCATTATTCTGGCCTACCGTTCTGTTTTTTTTCTGAGGCAAAACCACTGCAACTGAGTATTTCAAAATTGCTTGTAAAAATAGACAATAGATAACTGAATTTTATCTTTCTCCCCCAAGCTTTTAAATAGGAACTATTCAAATTACTGACATCAGAACAAACTCAAGGGAGTTGAGTTCTTAGTCAACCCAAGCATAAGACTTTAGTCCTATGACTTTAATGGAAAACCTGTTCTTTTCCTTGCTCTAAATATAGAACATGTATTTGTTCAGTCTTGGAAAAAGAAGAGCAAAGTTATCTTTAAATTGAAATCACTTGACCTAAGCTACAACACTGAAGTTATTTCCATTGGAATTTACATTAGCCCTGTATGGACAAATTATCATATATATTTTATCATAGATGAAATATTTATTTGGGTCAATTCTCATTCAGTTTGATGACAAAATGTAACTTTTAAATTTCTTTCACATTAATTTTGTGCTGCTGTTGTTGAAATTCTGTCAGGCCCAAAGAACCAAGAATAACACATGGAGTCACTTCTGAATTTATTTACTTTATTGTTGTTCACTTACAAACAGAATCTTGCCAGACTAAACCAATTATCTGCAATGACTATAGATGTACTCTGTGAATTGCTAGAGAGGGTCTTGCTCTCTTCCTGTTTACCAGACATTCCTATCTCCACAGCTCTTCACTCTCTGGGAAACAATCTCTCCCTCCTATAACTCCGACTATATTCCACCACAAATTCTAATCAATATCCTTGACTTACAACAGTTTGTTTAGTGACCGTTCAAAGTTACAATGGCATTGAAAAAAATGATTTATGACCATTTTTCAGACTTATGACCATTGCAGCATCTTCATGGTCACGTGATCAAAATTCAGATGCTTGGCAAATGACTCATATTTATGACGGTCGCAGTGTCCCAGGATCACATGATCCTCTTTTGTGAGCCAGATTCACTTAACAACCGTGTTACTAACCTAACAGCTGCAGCGATTCACTTAAGACTTGTGGCAAGAAAGATCGTAAAATGGGGCAAAATTCACTTAACAACTGTCTCGCTTAGCAACAGAAATTTTGGGCTCAATTGTGATATAAGTCGAGGACGATCTGTATATCAGGTGGCCTGGCTATGTGTGAATGTTTTGTCTCTTAAAACCGTATCCTAGAGATAATGCTATCAAAATTTGCTGGCATATTGGTTAAATTTTGGCAATGGGATTTCAGCCCATTATCTTTTAAAAAGTAACTTAAATTTAAAATGATTTTAAAATGTACAACTATTTATAGTTATAAATCTCAATCTACACCACTGACTTACCAGTTTGTGATTTTTTTGTATTTTTTTTTTACAATGTTTTCTACATACATCTTAAGCAGCAGAGGTTGAAAAACACTGCTCTGACATGTACAAAAAAATAAAATAAAGTCCCAAACACCAACAAGCAAAATGTGAAGGAAATTCCAAAGCATTCTGAAAATTAGGTAAAAAAATAAATAAATCCAAAGTTTATTTTGTAGAAGAAAACAGTTGAAAAACTGCAAGGCAGCATTCAGTATTCTGTATTTAGACTGTAAAAAGAATGGAGTGAGTAGCTAAGATGTAAAATCCTGCTGACTCCTGTAAATCTGTAGCTCTGTCTGTGTTCATAATTTTCATTCAAGGACTGTGAATTAGGTACTAATGTTTCTGGTAGGGTAGAAAGATTTGAGAGGTCAATAGAGAAATACCAGTGCGATTCCCAATGGGAGGCTCTGTAAATGTTGACACTGCTTTCTAATTAAACTATTGGCAGCTAAATCTCTTCCACTAGATTTCAGGGAAGGGTAGAAAACCTGGGCAACTTACAGATCATACCATAGTGCAAAGAACATGGTGTATTAGCGGATATACAACTTAGTCTAATGCAGGGGTAGGCAACCTTGGCTCTTTTATGACTCGTGGACTTCAACTCCCAGAATTCCTGAGCCAGCCATGCTGAGGGGAAAGGGAGAGTTTCCAAGCTGAGCCATGCTGGCTCAGGAATTCTGGGAGTTGAAGTCCATGAGTCATAAAAGAGCCAAGGTTGCCTACCCCTGGTCTAGTGGCTAAGGCCCCAAGCTAGAAACTGGGAGACTGTGAGTTCTAGTCCCACCTTGGGCATGAAAGCTAGCTGGGTGACTGTGGCCAATGACTCTTTCCCTGCCCAATTCACCTCACCAGACTGTTGTTGTGGGGAAAACAGGAGGAGGAAGCAATTCGCCTCCTTGAGTTTTTGTGTAAAAATAATAAAGGCAGGATTTAAAAAATTCTAAATAAATAAATAATGATATCATTGGAAGGGTACCATATGCAGCATCACTGTTTTCACTCCAGGAAGGAGTGAAAACTCCTTGGGTTGTTGGGTTGATTGTGGGCCTATTTAGCAATAGATTGCCAAGATAATGGATTGATCCTTTATGTAGATTTAAGATATGACGTCCTTTCAGTGCTCGTATAACACTGATGATTTCATATAAAAAGAGCATTTGCTTTGTATGCAAAAAGTCACGGGTCTAGTCCTCAGCATTTCCCAGTGGGAACAATTAGTTTTAGACCCTTCAGAGCTGTCTCATATCAGAGAGGCAAAACTGGATGAAAGTCTGTTCCTATACATGAAGTTTCCTATGTTACATGACAGGAGGTGACATTTTTTAAATATATAGTAGCTGATGCCCCCATATTTCATTTTGAGTCCTGTTAATGGTCTGCCACTCCTAGATTTCTGCACAGAGAACCAGAACTAGTATGTTTTAAAGTGTGGTGTATTCTGAAGAAAACCAGGAAGAGCCATATTCTGGTTCATCTCAGCCACGAAAGCTCGCCAAATAACTTTGAGTGGGTCAGTGTGGGTCAACCTTTCTCATCAAAATGTTGGTGCAAGAAAAAATGAGAGAGGAAAACACGTGTATATTACCTTAAGCTTCTAGACTGAAGGAGAGAAGAAAATCAAATAAAATCATTATTCATATATATACCACCACATGCACTTCCCTCCCCTTTTCGTTGGGCAAGAGAGGGGCCTAACACAGAATTATCTGCAAAATAATAATTACCACCAATTCCTTGTAAAGATATTTTAGTATAGGAATCAGTAGGATTATATTGTTGTTGCAAACAGTATTGTTTTCCTCTACTTTAAAATAGTAAACAAGAAAACAAAAGCATCCATAAAATGCTTACGGAGTCTATGAACTTATTCAACTTGACACATCAGCCAGATGTCCTGGATTATACTTCCCACAACACCTAGTGGAGATGGGCGCTGCAACCCAGCATCTCTGGAGGGGACAAATTTTAGCAGCAGCATCATGGAACTTTTCAAAATTTGCTAACCACTTGGGAAAGGGAAGAAGGAAAATAGGAAGCGAAACCCTCTAAGGAGGATGTGGTTTGAAGATCTGACCCAAGACAAATGTTGTGAGATATGAAATCCGGTCATTGCCACACAGTCACTGTCCACAACAGCAGCCCCAAGTCTCTTGCCAAAGTTCATTATAGGCTTTTGCTTCAGCGTCTTGTATAGTGCGTCTTTGAGTGGCTTTAAAGAGAGCCTTCTCTTCCAGTAAATTACTGCCTACAGTTGGGTTTGAAGCAAGTTGGTAAACTTGTGTTTTCGTATAGTCTGGCTCCTGGTTCCTGCCTAAACATTGAATGTACACAAGGCTGGAGCATATAGCAAAGTGATTTGCTGGTAGGAAAACAAACGTATGGATTTCTTTGTCAACAAGGACCAACAACTTGCTAAGAAGAAGAAGAGGGACGGAAGGGTTTGCTGCTGAATCATCTGTGCAAGCAGACTATTATTATGCAAGCCATTATTCAATTCAAACTCATCAGCCCCACATTCCATAAAAGTTAAACATTAAACTTTGAAAAAAGGAAAATGTCTGTTAACATAAAAAAAAAATGTCTATTAGCCTAGAAAAGCAACAGGATAAGATTCAAGGACAAGTCCCGTGATACGGCCTATCGCCTATTGGGTCATTACTATCAATACTATTCCTTTCCTTTCCAGATATATTAGAAATGCAAATTCCAGAATTCCTAGCCAATGGGCTAGGACAGGTTTATTGTTAGCTGGAATTCTGAAGATCCAAACATATTTAGAGATCATCAGATATAGATGATACAGGATAGTCCAACTCAGTGGTGGGATTCAGCCAGTTCACACCAGTTCGGCAGAACCGGTAGCTAATTTTTTGTTGCCCAGGCCCAGAATGGACTTCCGGAAGCGCCATCCGCACAGAGAACATATTTGTTCACATATTTGAATCCCACTGCTGGTCCAACTCCCAGTTTGCATAATTTCCCCAAATTCTTCAGGATCAGAGAAACATTCTCTCTGTTTGTCTTCTAATATAGGCTTTCCATGTTCTTTTATGCCCTGATTTCTTCAGATTTTTGTTTTTCTCAAGAAGGAATCCTATGGCATTTTAGGATGTACAGCTTCTGTGGAGAGGGATAATGAAACCTACTAATCTGCAAACTTTTTGTATCTGTGTTGAAAGTAACCTATTTATAAGCGTAACCTGTTTGAACCCAAGTTGTTATTAATCAGCGTTAATATCTTAAATGAAAACAAGGGTTCGGCTTCAGGGTACAATTCTGCCTCTAACACTTCATTATTTCTCCTCTTCCCCAGCCTAACCTAAGGTACAAAACAATCACAACATTTTTTCTTCTTGTATAGCACACTTAGCATCTGAAACCCTAAGATTTTCCAGGTAAACACCACCACCGTCATCACTGTAAATTTGTCGCTTTCATTAGCTATAAAATTTGGTAGTTAATGAACTATACTAATATGCGGAAAAGGTTGCTTGATCACCACTGGCCAAAGTTTTTCTCAGAATTTAGCAAAAGTTCACCCAACCACTAGATGTATATATTTTTGAACCATTTAATTAATGAGCATTTAGATTACTAGTTAAGTGAGCCAAGCACATTTTAGAAAGCCTCAGAAGGAGAGGGGGAGTGCTTCATGGTGAGAATAAAAACAGTAGTGTTGTATTTCCGGAACATAAGGTGAGATTTTATTTTAAAAAAAACAAGTGACCATGAATTGATGACAACATTTTAAAGGCATCTGGGTTTGTTATGTTTTATTCGTAATTATTGACAATTATATGAGTAGGTTGTGCAGTTGTGACGATATTTCTTCTTGGACTACCAAACAATTTGATTACAGAAAACAGGATGTTGTGTAATTACACCCAGGCAATGTTTTAATTTATAATTTACAAACAGGTTATAGATACAGTATCTATGAATATTTATCAGTTTCATTTTGAGGAGGAAAAAAATATTTTTTTTCAGAGAATGAGTGTCCCAAATAAAATCTAACAGGTTCTTGAAAAACATCCATTTCTGGCTTATATATTAATAATATTAATGGGAGGGTGGATTACAGTTTACACTGTGTTATGACTTAAAAGAGATTTTTTTAAAAAAGAAATTAATAATAATAATAATAATAATAATAATAATAATAATAATAATAATAATAATAATAATAATAATAAAGTTGGAAGGGATCTTGGAGGTCATTGAGTCCAACCCCCTGCTCAGGCAGAAAACCCTACACCATTTTGGACAGATGGCTGTCCAATCTCTTCTTAAAAACTTCCAGTGTTGGAGCATTCACCGCTTCTGGAGGCAGGTTGTTCCATTGGTTAATTGTTCTAACTGTCAGGAAGTTTCTCCTTAGTTCTAGGTTGCTTCTCTCCTTGATTAGTTTCCATCTGTTGCTTCTTGTCCTTCCCTCAGGCGCTTTGGAGAATAGCTTGACTCCCTCTTCTTTGGGGCAGGCCCTGAGATATTGGAACACTGCTATCATGTCCCCCCCTCGTCCTTCTCTTCGTTTTTAGCACATGATTCCAGAAAAATTGTCTAGAATGTTTAAGAATACTTCAAATTTATGTTGGCATTGTGGACAACATGAAGGATCATTTTATCATGCCTGGTGGACTTGCAAAAACATCAGTGTTTCTTAATCTTGCCAGCTTCTTTGTGGACTTCGACTCACAGAATTCCCCAGCCACAGATCTTCAAGTTGCTAGGTTTGAAAAACATTGAAGTGAAACCCTAACAGTTTGAGAAATGACAGGGATATTTGTGTTAGAAGGAACCAAAAGTCTGGACTGGAAGTACGTTGCTCAATAACTCATGAATGGATTTAAGAAGATAATTCTGAATTGTCTTTCATCCCCATATTAAACAATTCTAAGGCAACTTGTAATTTAAAGCTTTACAACCATATAAAAAAAATCAAAACAGCAGGCACACAAAGGCAGAAGAAGCATCCCAAGGAAAGGAGAGTCACTTGAAATCATTTCAAAGAGCGCAAACAATAGCGAGAAAAGTTTTAACAGCCTACTCCAAATTAAATGTAAGTGCTTCTAATCAGTGGTCAGCTGTAAGTGCAATGGAGAAACCAACTGGCTTGTTGTTCATTAGCTCACACTCAAATTACACGTGAATGAACTTCAACCCACTTTACATTTTACAGGTAAAAGCAACTGAGCATTATTAAACTTAGGTTTTGCAGTAAAAACTAGCAGGGTTATTGGGCAGGAGCTGGCTAAACAAAACCAGAAAGTACCAGTCTGGGGAAAAACAAATAACAGCCATTAAATAAGGGCAACTTTTACCACCAATGAGAAAGGATATTGATTTCCCTGTCAAAGCATCATAGTTTTATGGCTGATGAATCATTTTGTTGGCTGACTAATTCCAAATTTATCAGATGATTGTTTTCCTTAGCTTGCACAACATCATTTTCAACACCTAGAACAACATTTGTACATTCCAGGTCAATAGTGCTCCCTTAACAAGGCATGTTGTGTTCCATACAAGAATATTGGATAACTTTCATATCGGAAAGTGTAAGTGATGGTGGTAGGATATCCACTTTCCCCCCTCTTCTCTCTTTAGTATATTCATTACTTTAAAGCTCCTAAATAATAGAATAACAAGAATTTGTATATTTGTGTAAATATAATTGTATTAAAATAACATAGAGTAATAGATAATTTATATAGCTAGATTTAATAATATGTTAAGAGACTGAGCAAGTTCTATGTTAACATTTTATGGAAATATTTTTAGTTTCTACAAATGTCACTCCTTTATTCATTATTCTACATATTCTGTTCTGATTTTCTTAGCCCTATTATATCTTTGGTTGTATTTTATCATATTTTCTGCTTGTTATATTTACGGATAATACATATATGTTACCGGCAATGTGTGAAAAGCTGGCATTGTATAGAATGCCTAGGAAATCTATAGAAGGCATGACGTTTTTAGGCAAAGTATAAAATGTCTGGGTTATTTTAATATGCCATATATTTTCCCTGGGCATTGTATACTATATCTAGACATTATGCAGAATGACAAGAACTATTTAGGCAAAGTATAAAAAGAGATAATGAAAAGGGTGAGGGTGAGGGTGAAGGTTAGGGGGAGGGATAGAGTTAGGCTAACCCAGGAGTAGGCAACCTTGGCTCTTTTATGACTCGTGGACCTCAACTCCCAGAATTCCTGAGCCAGCATGGCTCAGCATGGAAACCTCTCCCTTTCCCCTCAGCATGGCTGGCTCAGGAATTCTGGGAGTTGAAGTCCACGAGTCATAAAAGAGCCAAGGTTGCCTACCCCTGGACTAGGCCTAGGCCACTTTCTGACTTGTGGACTTCAATTCCCAGAATTCCTGAGCCAGCATGGCTCTGCTTGGAAACTCTCCCTTTCCCCTCAGCATGGCTGACTCAGGAATTCTGGGAGTTGAAGTCCACGAGTCATAAAAGAGCCAAGGTTGCCTACCCTTGGTCTAACCCTAACCTTCATTCTCACCCTAACTCTAATTCTAACCCTCACCGTAACCCTAACTCTTTATTGAAAAGACATATATGAAAATGAAAGAAGAAATACAAAACACAAAATACAGACCTTTCTTACAGAAAAAAAAAAAACAAGAGAAAAAGACTAGTATTGACTTAATTGTTGCAACTAGAAAGTGTAGAATGGCATTTTAATGGGAATATTTTATCCTTTGCCAGTTTGTCTTTTGGCCTTGTGTAGAATGTTTAGGAAACGTGTGAAATATTAAGCATTTCATACTTGGTTATCCTATTTTTGGCATTCCATAGATTTCCTAGGCATTCTATAAAATGATTAATTTCACACATTGACGGTAACATATATATATATTAAAGAAAAAAATAGAAGTGCTGACCTACAATAATATGTCTGGAATGAACCCTAAGGAAAGTTTACAAGACCAAAAGCATGAAACCATCCCCAGACACCTCCGTCCTTAGAGGAAATGAAATGTGGCATGATCCAAAGCCACATATGAGAGCCCTTTAGGGTGTGTGTGTGTGTGTGTGTGTGTGTGTGTTTGTATGAGAGAGAGAGAGAGAGAGAGAGAGAGAGAGAGAGAGAGAGAGAGAGAGAGAGAGAGAGAAAGAGAGAGAGACACTGTCTAAGAACATGTTGGCAGTGTTTATCTAGACATCCCCGTCATAGGAGTGTTTTTGCT
Source organism: Protobothrops mucrosquamatus (assembly GCF_001527695.2). Taxonomy (NCBI): domain Eukaryota; kingdom Metazoa; phylum Chordata; class Lepidosauria; order Squamata; family Viperidae; genus Protobothrops; species Protobothrops mucrosquamatus. The sequence continues at coordinate 105,909 of NW_015387147.1, forward strand.
GTTGCTTTTAAAATTAAATTTAGGATGAAATGTTTTTCCTGATCTTAGTGCACTGATAAACATCATTGTCCTTCCCAAAGTCTGCCATCATCTGTTTGTTGCTAAGATGGATGAAAATTCTTCATCAATCCCAAAAAAGATATGCAGACAGGGTATCTTTAGTTAAGTGAGTGTATCTAAATATCTAGTTTTAAGAATCTATAAAAAATATGAGTTCAGAACACCAAGAACTTGTCAGCCCTTAAGATAGTAACAAGTAGACCCTGAAAGATTATTTTCTTTTTAGTTTTAGGAAACATCTCAGTGGCAAAAGCTGTCACAACCAGTTTGACGTTTGCAACAANTCATCGAGTCCAACCCCCTGCTCAGGCAGGAAACCCTACACCATTTCGGACAGATGGCTGTCCAGTCTCTTCTTAAAAACTTCCAGTGTTGGAGCATTCACCGCTTCTGGAGGCAGGTTGTTCCATTGGTTAATTGTTCTAACTGTCAGGAAGTTTCTCCTTAGTTCTAGGTTGCTTCTCTCCTTGATTAGTTTCCATCTGTTGCTTCTTGTCCTGCCCTCAGGTGCTTTGGAGAATAGCTTGACTCCCTCTTCTTTGGGGCAGGTCCTGAGATATTGGAACACTGCTATCATGTCCCCCCCTCGTCCTTCTCTTCGTTTTTAGCACATGATTCCAGAAAAATTGTCTAGAATGTTTAAGAATACTTCAAATTTATGTTGGCATTGTGGACAACATGAAGGATCATTTTATCATGCCTGGTGGACTTGCAAAAACATCAGTGTTTCTTAATCTTGCCAGCTTCTTTGTGGACTTCGACTCACAGAATTCCCCAGCCACAGATCTTCAAGTTGCTAGGTTTGAAAAACATTGAAGTGAAACCCTAACAGTTTGAGAAATGACAGGGATATTTGTGTTAGAAGGAACCAAAAGTCTGGACTGGAAGTACGTTGCTCAATAATTCATGAATGGATTTAAGAAGATAATTCTGAATTGTCTTTCATCCCCATATTAAACAATTCTAAGGCAACTTGTAATTTAAAGCTTTACAACCATATAAAAAAATCAAAACAGCAGGCACACAAAGGCAGAAGAAGCATCCCAAGGAAAGGAGAGTCACTTGAAATCATTTCAAAGAGCGCAAACAATAGCGAGAAAAGTTTTAACAGCCTACTCCAAATTAAATGTAAGTGCTTCTAATCAGTGGTCAGCTGTAAGTGCAACAGAGAAACCAATTGGCTTGTTGTTCATTAGCTCACACTCAAATTACATGTGAATGAACTTCAACCCACTTTACATTTTACAGGTAAAAGCAACTGAGCATTATTAAACTTAAGTTTTGCAGTAAAAACTAGCAGGGTTACTGGACAGGAGTTGGCTAAACAAAACCAGAATGTACCAGTCTGGGGAAAAACAAATAACAGCCATTAAATAAGGGCAACTTTTACCACCAATGAGAAAGGATATTGATTTCCTTGTCAAAGCATCATAGTTTTATGGCTGATGAATCATTTTGTTGGCTGACTGATTCCAAATTCATCAGACGATTGTTTTCCTTAGCTTGCACAACATCATTTTCAACACCTAGAACAACATTTGTACATTCCAGGTCAATAGTGCTTCCTTAACAAGGCATGTTGTGTTCCATACAAGAATATTGGATAACTTTCATATCGGAAAGTGTAAGTGATGGTGGTAGGATATCCACTTTCCCCCCTCTTCTCTCTTTAGTATATTCATTACTTTAAAGCTCCTAAATAATAGAATAACAAGAATTTGTATATTTGTGTAAATATAATTGTATTAAAATAACATAGAGTAATAGATAATTTATATAGCTAGATTTAATAATATGTTAAGAGACTGAGCAAGTTCTATGTTAACATTTTATGGAAATATTTTTAGTTTCTACAAATGTCACTCCTTTATTCATTATTCTACATATTCTGTTCTGATTTTCTTAGCCCTATTATATCTTTGGTTGTATTTTATCATATTTTCTGCTTGTTATATTTACGGATAATACATATAGGTTACCGGCAATGTGTGAAAAGCTGGCATTGTATAGAATGCCTAGGAAATCTATAGAAGGCATGACGTTTTTAGGCAAAGTATAAAATGTCTGGGTTATTTTAATATGCCATATATTTTCCCTGGGCATTGTATACTATATCTAGACATTATGCAGAATGACAAGAACTATTTAGGCAAAGTATAAAAAGAGATAATGAAAAGGGTGAGGGCGAGGGTGAAGGTTAGGGGGAGGGATAGAGTTAGGCTAACCCAGGAGTAGGCAACCTTGGCTCTTTTATGACTCGTGGACCTCAACTCCCAGAATTCCTGAGCCAGCATGGCTCAGCATGGAAACCTCTCCCTTTCCCCTCAGCATGGCTGGCTCAGGAATTCTGGGAGTTGAAGTCCACGAGTCATAAAAGAGCCAAGGTTGCCTACCCCTGGACTAGGCCTAGGCCACTTTCTGACTTGTGGACTTCAATTCCCAGAATTCCTGAGCCAGCATGGCTCTGCTTGGAAACCTCTCCCTTTCCCCTCAGCATGGCTGGCTCAGGAATTCTGGGAGTTGAAGTCCACGAGTCATAAAAGAGCCAAGGTTGCCTACCCTTGGTCTAACCCTAACCTTCATTCTCACCCTAACTCTAATTCTAACCCTCACCGTAACCCTAACTCTTTATTGAAAAGACATATATGAAAATGAAAGAAGAAATACAAAACAAAATACAGACCTTTCTTACAGAAAAAAAAACCAAGAGAAAAAGACCAGTATTGACTTAATTGTTGCAACTAGAAAGTGTAGAATGGCATTTTAATGGGAATATTTTATCCTTTGCCAGTTTGTCTTTTGGCCTTGTGTAGAATGTTTAGGAAACGTGTGAAATATTAAGCATTTCATACTTGGTTATCCTATTTTTGGCATTCTATAGATTTCCTAGGCATTCTATAAAATGATTAATTTCACACATTGACGGTAACATATATATATATATATATTAAAGAAAAAAATAGAAGTGCTGACCTAAAATAATATGTCTGGAATGAACCCTAAGGAAAGTTTACAAGACCAAAAGCATGAAACCATTCCCAGACACCTCCGTCCTTAGAGGAAATGAAATGTGGCATGATCCAAAGCCACATATGAGAGCCCTTTAGGGTGTGTGTGTGTGTGTGTGTGTGTGTGTGTGTGTGTGTGTGAGAGAGAGAGAGAGAGAGAGAGAGAGAGAGAGAGAGAGAGACTGTCTAAGAACATGTTGGCAGTGTTTATCTAGACATCCCCGTCATAGGAGTGCTTTTAAAATTAAATTTAGGATGAAATGTTTTTCCTGATCTTAGTGCACTGATAAACATCATTGTCCTTCCCAAAGTCTGCCATCATCTGTTTGTTGCTAAGATGGATGAAAATTCTTCATCAATCCCAAAAAAGATATACAGACAGGGTATCTTTAGTTAAGTGAGTGTATCTAAATATCTAGTTTTAAGAATCTATAAAAAATATGAGTTCAGAACACCAAGAACTTGTCAGCCCTTAAGATAGTAACAAGTAGACCCTGAAAGATTATTTTCTTTTTAGTTTTAGGAAACATCTCAGTGGCAAAAGCTGTCACAACCAGTTTGACGTTTGCAACAAGGTTATCTTGGGTTATTTTAGGCTTTTGCCAAACCAAACTCTGCATAGACAGGAGCATAAACAAGAAACTAAGGATGGGAGGTTTAATTAAGGCCTGTATTCTGAAACACAATTTAGAGTTCTGGGTAGAACTTTAAATTATTATTTTAGCCTTCAACCTCAATCCAAATCTAGCAGGGTAGGGGAATTTGTACAATTGAATACTATATTTGGCCAAGTGTGATGAGACAGACAAGGAATTTGTTTCCAGTACGGAAGCACTCAGAGTACATGCAAAGCAACAGAATAATAATACCAATAAAAGGGGAAGTAAAGAAGATAATAAAAACGATAAATAATAATACTAGATAAGATAAGATAAGATAAGGTAAGGTAAGATAAGATAAGATAAGATAACCTTTATTTTCATTTTTTTACTGTGGGCACAATGGCACACATCAAAAATGAAATTTAGTTGCCCACTCTCAAAGTGAAACGCATACATGACACACACCTAAACATACTATGTACAACATATGTATAGACCCACACCCCTACATATACATAACAAATAAATATTAAATACTGTCCATCTTGAATATATAACGGAAGGAGGAAGCTTGAGAGTTCACAAGGTTAATGCTGTATGAAATGAAACTATGGCTGAATCTGGATGTTCTGTTACGGATACCACGAAGCCTCCTCCCAGAAGGTAACAAGGAAAACAGGTCGTAAAGAGGATGTGTGGTGTCCCAGATAATCTTACGGACCCTGCTCAAGCAGCGCTTCTGTGCTATGTCCTGGATGGGAAGGAGGGAACTATCAATGATCTTTTCAGTCATTCTCACCACTCTCTGTCCTGTCTGAAGCAGTGATGCTTCCAAACCAGACTGTAACAGGATGCTCTCAATCGTCCCCCTGTAGAAAGTGGTCAGGACAGGGGAAGGAAGATGTGCTTTTCTCATGCGACGCAGAAAATGCAAGCGCTGCTGTGCCCGCTTCACCATTTTCTCGCTGTTGAGCGACCCTTGCCAGCCTACTCGTTAGTTGCACACCCAGGAATTTGATGCTAATAACTATCTCCACAGGTGAATCATTAATGCACAGAGAAGTGTGGCTATGCCTGCCTTTTCTAAAATCGACAATGATCTCTTTGGTTTTTCTGGTATTTAAAACTAGGCTGTTTTCCTTACATCAGTTCACCAACCTCTCAACCTCCTTGTGGTAAGCTTCCACCTTATCAACTACGGTTGCACTAGATGGGTTAATAGACATTAGGCAGCATTGAGAGAATTAGGTGTTTAGCAGAGTAGTGGCATGAGGGGGAAAAAAAACTGTCCCTGGGTTTAGTTATGAATGCCCTATTGCATCATCCTGAGGGAAGGAGTTGAAACAATTGATGTCCAGGATGTGAGGGGTCCAAAATACTGTTGGAGTGAAGTACTGTACACTGGGACACTGGGACAATTGTAATCAAGTATGGGCTAGCTCAGGGGTGCCAAACTGCCAGCCTGCAGGCTGGATGCATCATAGCGAAAACGTGCCCACCCCATTGCCGGCAATGGCAAAAAAAGTCACCATATGTTGCGACACGTCACATAATGTTGCGAGTTTGACACCCCTGGGCTAGCTGGAGAAAGAGCTGGCTTGAAATTCATACTGAAGGAACAAATCTGAAGGAAATGTGAGTGGACTGCCACAAAGTTCAGGCCTGTGTGCTAAATGCTTTGCAGATGAGACAAAGTAGAATGAAGTAGCTAATGGGTCAGAATTAAAATTCAAAACAATTTTGGAATGTTAAAGGAATCAGTTGAACAGAACAGAATGACTGGATGTGTGTAACAGAGACAAAGGCAAAATTATTCATAAAACTCAAATGCATAGGTAGGGAGGATAAGGATTCCCTGATCTGGTAGTAGTTGTTTCTCTGTGTCACATAATATATGTGGGTATATGCAAAATTCTGTATTTGTTTGTTTGTGTATTTATTTATTTATGTCATATTTATGTTGTGTATATTAGAGGTGGTGACTCTTTGAGAGCTGTATGCATCGAAATTTCATTTTAATGTATGCCGATTAGTGTACATTCAAAGTGACAATGAAGTTATTATTCTATTCTATTCTATTCTATTCTATTCTATTCTATTCTATTCTATTCTATTCTATTCTATTCTATTCTACTATGTATGAAAATCATCGAATAATAGTGAACTGGAAGCTACATATGATTGAGCAGCTTGCAGTTAGCTGCATTAACAGAAGTATAACTTATTCTTAAATAATAATATTAATAGGCACCTTGGGTGCAATCTCCGAACAACTGGAGCACCAGTTGAACACCATCGTCATTGACAAATTCACCACCACTCAATTGCAAAAAGCAGCTTTACTCAGAACAGCTTATATTTTGTGATGATGTCACTAACATCCATCAAACATCCACATCTGCCTATCCCAGGTCCTTGGGAAGGATTTGACAGATGGACAAAAAATGCCCAAACCAATCTGAACATCTGGCCGACTGTGTGACGAACCAATAAATTAACAATATAAATAAATAAAAATAAATAAATAACAATAATAATTTATTCTGTTTTAAGTTGGTTGTTCAGTTCTGACTCCACACTTCAAGAAGGATTCAGACAATTGGCATATATCCGAAGAAGAGGAATGAGGTTGATCACGAACAGTAGCTAAATCCTATGAATAGAGATTAAAGAAACTAAAAATGTTTAGGTTTGAGAAGATAGAGGAGGAACGTAACAGCATTTTTCAAGTATGTCAAGAATGTCATACAAAAGGCCAAGACTAATCATCACTGGTAGCAGGACTTACACTAATGATCCTATGAAACAGGGAGATAGATTCAGATTTAATTTTAACTTTGTAAGTGTAAAAACCCTTTGACAGAGGAAACCATTAAAAGGTGGTGAACTTTACTGAATATATTCAAGTTGTGGTTGGACAGCTAACTGGCAAGCATGCTTTGATCTGATTCTGTTAATAGATTCTGGTACTGAGCAATGAATTGGACTGGATGGCATAATGAGTCCCTTCTAATTCCATGGTTCTATTTTTCTTCTCTGTAATGTCCATAGATAGAGATTTGTAAATTACTCAAAGTTCTCCACTAAAAATGCAAATCACTGAGGCCAAGGGGAGTATAGTGACCCAAAAAATCAGGTTATACATCTTATTAGAAGACCTTAACTTCAGTTTTACTTACCTTAAACATGGGTTAGTAACTCTCAAGCTGAATTTAAGTTTTGGTGACTGCATGAATGCAACATTATAGAAAAGGTTCAGTCCAAATCTACTGTATAACATAGCCACTGTACAATAGACTCTCATATTCATTTAGTTCAGACCCTTCCTTGGTGCAGGATCTGCTAAAGAATTGGCTTACAACCTCTAACTCGCTGTGCCTACTTCAGGGCTTACATAGAGGAGTAATAGCCATTCCTAGCTGTAGAAAAACATGGAAGGCTTTTGGTCTATATATCAGTGAACATCTGGGCTGGCTAAATGCACATTAGTGACCAGCTAATTAAAAACCTCAGCAACTTCTTTAGATCTGGCTGTTTGTCTCTGCCATTTCTTAGAGTTTCAGTGGCCATTAGGCCATTGCTAGGATGTTCTTCAATTAATTAAGGTAAGAAAATTGGCTTGATGAAAAACCCTTTCATAAAGTACACTGCATGCAATTTGATCTTGGCCTGTATGTAATTATAGTCAGGTTTGTACAACTGCTATACTGTAAGAGCTATGTACTCTTTAAGTAATTGTGAATTGTACTTTGTTATTCAGAGAGTCCTAGTGGATTGAAGAGTGTATTAGTCAATTGCATGATTTATTCCATCAATCCAAAGGAAAGTTGTGTCAAGAGCTGCTAGCTATAATTCACGTCTTCTCTCCTTTTTCCTCAAGAACCAGCGATTTGTTAGGGCTTTATAAAAGCCTTGAAGGAGTATGTTCCTTCAGCTGAGGTTTCCACAATTCACTTCTTTATTATGGCTTCATAAAGTGACCTGATGCTTTGATTCTACATAATGCACCAAAGGAATCACTTAACTTGCCTTCAAGGGATCTTTAAGCATGAGGTTGCAGAAGACATTTCCACCAAAACAAAGGAAAACAAAGCAGTCTCATGCTATCCAAAGAAGATATTCAGTCAGAGTCCATTGCTTGTCTGAAATTTCACCATGAAGTAATTACCTCCAGCAATCAGAACTGAGGTGGATCTTCTTGCACAACGTTGTTATTATTACTTAATATAGTTTATTTAACTACTACTTAATATGTTTTATTCAATTTCAATGACCTTGGATAAAAACAGGATATGCCTGCCCTCTAGTGGAGAATTAAATTGCACTGATTTATTTCAACAGTTCTCAACTCATTGCTGCTTCAATGACTTGTGTCCATGAATACGTAATTATGCATTCTCTGCCTGGCACCATAGGAATTGGATGATTTTGCTGAATTCTTCAAGAATGAGCTTTCCCACCAGGCCCAGAAAGATCCCGATTTAACAAAATACACAGCTTTTAAAGCAAGGCGTTCCAGGTGTGATCTTGGCATTTCCAGATAGGACTGAGAAAGAAGCCCCTAGGCAGATTGTGTTGATATCCCTGAACTATCATGACTGTAGGTCTAGCTTGGTCCTTGGTCTAAGACAGAGGACTCCAAACTCGGCAACTTTAAAACTTGTGGACTTCAACTCCCAGAATTCCTCAGCCAGCCATGCTGGCAGGGGAATTCTGGAAGTTGAAGTCCATAAGTCTTAAAATTGCTGAGTTTGGAGAGCCTTGGTCAAAGGTAACCATTTACTTTTGAACTACTAGTCACAATTGCTATATAATTTGAGACTAGGACAAAATGACCGAATATGGACTGTCCCTACTGTAGCATAAAGAGAAACCATGTGCCATGAATCTCCTTGTTGTTGTTGTTAGTTGCGAAGTCATGTCTGGTCCATCACGACCCCATGGACAACGTTCCTCCAGGCCTTCCTGTCCTCTACCATCTTCTGGAGTCCATTTAAGGTCACACCTACTGCTTCAGTGACTCCATCCAGCCACCTCGTTCTCTGTCGTCCCCTTCTTCTATTGCCCTCAATCTTTCCCAGCATTAGGCTCTTCTCCAGTGAGTCCTTCCTTCTCATTAGATGGCCAAAGTATCTGAGTTTCAACTTCAGGATCTGGCCTTCTAAAGAGCAGTCAGGGTTGATCTCCTCTAGGACTGACCGGTTTTGAATCCCCTTGGTTACCCACTAAACACCTTGCCCCACACAATTCTTCATTTTTTGGGGTGGGGGGGAAGGAGAAGTTATCCTCACTAAGCAAAAGTATCAACCTCTAGCATTGCCTTGATTTCCAGATATGTCTTTGAGAACTAAATGGGCCATCAGCTTAATGTTGGGCAGTCATGATCCTTCCTTTTATGTACATGCCCACCTACTCAGCAAAAGAAAAGCAAGGGGGAGAGTTTTGGGAGGCAAACAGCTTAGTAAAACTGAACATGTTCAGCAGGCTGATTGGACTGAAGCGCGTTGCTTTTCTTTTTTAGATTGGTAGAAATTAACTAAAATTATCTTCCCTTGGTTTAATATTGAAAAGTGGTACAGTACAACAAATATAGAAACTGAAGTAGGAAGCCTGCATTTCAAATCTCTTTCATGTAATGAAAGTTCATTTGTCAAATTGACAGCTTTCCAGCAGAGGAAAGCTGTCAATAGCACTTAGCTAGCAATAGCACTTAGACCAGTGGTTCTCAACCTTTTTAATGCCGTGACCCCAACCGGTCGTAAGTCGAGGACTAAACCGGTCGTAAGTCGAGGACTAAACCGGTTGTAAGCCGAGGACTACCCAACCGGTCGTAAGTCGAGGACTTTCCCTGCCCGGGAGCGCCGCGCATGCGTGGTTCCGCCCCCTGCGCCGGCTGAGGTGTAGCTGGCAAGCGGCAGAGACGGAGCAGGCCGACCACCAGCTGGCCCAGCCCAAGGAAGGTAAGGCACCCGCCGGAAAAGGGAAAAAAAATGGCGGACAAAAGAAATGGCGGACAAAAAAAATGGCAGACAGCCTTGCTTGGCAACCCCCATGAAATGGTCGATCGACCCCAAATGGGGTCCTGACCCACAGGTTGAGAACCACTGACTTAGACTTATATACCACTCCGTAGTGCTTTACACAGCACTCTCTGGGTAGTTTACAATGTCAGCAAATTGCCCCCAATAATTTGGGTCCTCATTTTACTGACCTGGGAAGGATGGAAGGCTGAGTCAATCTCGAACCCCATCAGGATCGAACAACAGGCTGTGGACAGAGTTAGCCTGCAGTACAGCAATCTAGCCACTGTGCCACTAGGGCTCCTAAAGCTGATATATAGCTACTAAATTCCATCCTGTCCTCAGAAAACTGAATAACAAAATTTTCATACCAAAGCTGCTAGAATGGGTCTGTCTGTCTGTCTATAGTCCTTGACTTTAAACCAGGGGTCTTCAAATTTGGCCCTTTTATGACTTGTGGACTTCAACTCCCAGAATTCCTCAGCCAGTGTGCCTGGCTGAGGAATTCTGGGAGTTGATGTCCACAAGTTATAAAAGGGCCAAGTTTGAAGACCCCTGCTTTAAACCATTCGTTTAGCAACTGTTTGAAGTTACCACAGTGCTGAAAAAAGTGATTTATGATTGGTCCTCACACTTACGACCAGACCTCACACATCTCCATAGCATCCCTCTAGTCACATGACACTTGGCAACCAGGATGTATTTATGATAGTTGCAGCATCCTGGGGCCACATGATTGCCATTTGTGGCCTTCCCCTCCATTATTGACAAAGTCAATGACAAAGCCAGATATGCTTAATGACTGCTGTAAAAAAAGATCGTAAAGTCAGGTGCTATCATTGGATGATTCCCTTAACAACCACATCGCTGAGTTATGGAAGTTCTCAATTGTGATCGTAAGTTGTGCTGAATTTCCAAAGAGCAGCACAATTGGACACTTGTGATTAAGCCCCGAAATCATTTAAAAATCTTAAGAAGGACCTTGTTCAATTGCTATTTTGAGGTTGGACGGAGAGACACCCAAGTATCTTCTTCATAAATAAGATATGTATTTACAACCCAGAAAATCAAAATAAAGGTTCCTTCCCTGCCAATCAACAAGGAGTAACAACCAATAACACTTTTTAAAGGGGCACAAAATGGATGTAAGACCCGAGATGAGACAGAACATTTCAACAGGGAAAGAAGGAATTCTTCATCAATGTGATATATATGCCTAATTATGAGCGAAAAAGTTTTGTTTATGATACTGCCTTGAAAATTATTTGAAGGGGTACCCCATTAAGGTTACCTCTTAGTGCAGGAGTCAAACTCACAATGTCACGTGACATGTTGCGATGTATCACAATTTTTTGCCATTGCCGACAATGGGGTGGGTGTGGTTTCGCTATGATGCATCTGGCCTGCGGACCGGCAGTTTGACACCCTGTCTTAGTGTGTCCAGTTTGACTTTTCATAGCCACATGTGATTCTCTGGATTGATTCATACAGCATGACCATATGACATTCTGTTGAAGTCAATGGGGAAATGCAACTTGAGGGTATATTATTATTTTTAAAAATGACAAAAAGCTGGTCTTCTTAAACACTTTATTGGTATACAACATCACTGAAGTATCAGTTGTTAAGAAATCTAGTGTATTGACAGATATCTAATATTTCATAATATAGTTTTATTGGTAGAAAATTAGAACAAGCAAATGTCTGTTTTATGTTTAAGATTACTTTGGTATCCTAATATCAAATTAAAAGTTAAGAATTCCAGTCAAAGAACATAAATAGCACAGCTATTTTAATATATTTACAGGTTGATATCATTCATGGTTTTAAAAAATTCGGTGGAATAGAAATGCTTCAACTGGACACATATTTGTTTTTTCAAGCAGTCATTTCTCCTGGTTGACTATATGATTAGCAATCTCTATCCATCCACGCACCTGTCATTTTTTTTTCCATTCTGGATGATGGAAATCTGCTGGGGATGGAATTTCTAAGATGATGATCATGGCCTTATGGTCTAAATTCCACCTCTTTTGTAATGAGATGGGTCCGTTTATACAAAAAAAGCCAACTGTTTTCTTTTGAGTCTCCTTCCTTCAACCAATCTCTATTTTATTCTTTTTAAAAAAAGGCATCACGGTAAATATTTATGAGTCTTAATAACGGCTCATAGGCACCCATCATATACATCCCAACCTGGGAGACAGGCCCATTGTACTCAATAGGGAAACTATGTCTGGGATAGCATTGTAAGTTTGACAATCTATAATAAATGGACTCAGTGGTGGGATTCAGCCGGTTCGCACCACTTCGGCAGAACCGATAGCTAATTTTTTGTTGCCCAGGCCCAGAATGGACTTCCAGAAACGGCATCCACACAGAGAACCGGTTGTTCACATATTTGAATTTCATCACTGGATGGACTGATTATGTGCAGTCAAATTTGAGTTGACTGTTAGTGACCATAAAATAGACCTTGTCCAGATGATCTATCCCCCAACCTGGGCTTTTATGTCAATGGTGCACCCATCATGACCATAACTGAATCTTCGGTATATGCACCAGTGGCTCAGCTGGGTTGCAGCACCTGGCAAACAACGCCTAATGTTGAAAAGCTAAGTACTATGAGACTTAGGTAGGAGATTAATTAATTAATTAATTAAGTTTATTAAGTTTATTTGCTGCTGATCTCACCACAAAGACAGATATATATTTAGCAGGTATAATTGGGGTTTTTTTGTTTTTTGGGTTTTTTTTTACAAAAAAACAAATTTAATCGGTACTTTTGAGCTCCTTGGAATTTTCTTGAGAGGCAGTCATCGATTCTTCCATGTGACTATGATCGTCGCTCAGATTCCTCTCAGCAGACAAGTCAATTTCAACACTTTCAGATGACCGGTAACTATCAAGCTGGTCGTTCTGATAATCTTTGGACTGGCGACTGTCATTCCGGCTATTTTCTTTACTCTCGGAGGATTCGCTGCTATCACTTACACGGACTTTCTTCCCTGATGGCTGCTTTTTGTAACGCTGACTGCTCTTTCTCCTCAAAATGTCGTGTCTGTGATGCGGCTTAGCTGCATGGCTTTTGTATGCTCCAGGACGAACTTCAGCAGATTTTTTGCCTGTGTTTGGAACTTTTTTCTTCACAGTGGACAAAAAATGTCCTTGAGCTTCAAGGTGACCATTTTTGGGAATATGAGCGGCATGTGGTATATTGTTATGAGATCCGTGAGATAAAGAAAGGGCATTTAATTTGTACTCAACAGCTTTTTCACCATGATATTCTACCTTTGTCTTGGAAGATTCTATAGTATTACCCTTCTTGAGTTCTGCAACTATTCCAGTACCTACCTGGAAATTGGTATTTTCTTTGTTATCAATGTCTTGAAATGTAACGCCAAATCTCTTTTGGCTTTTCTTGTTCACTTCAGGATCATTCAGTGAGACTCTATCATTGTTTCTGTTGATCTTCTCATGATTGGCAAGTTCTTCTTGAAAAGTTTTGGTGAAACCAACATCTTCTTTAGACTTTTCATTGGTGAAATCAACTTTAAAGGTACTCTTCTTGTTTTGTTCTTTTGCATTAGGATCTGCTCTTCCATTGTCAGAAATTCTTGTAAGGAAAATAACTTGACCCTTCAGAGGTGGTTTGGTAACTTCAAACCTACCCACAAGACTGTTAAGCTTTCCCTTCAATGTAACTTGATTTTTGTTTGTTTTATCAGGATTAACTTCTTGATTTATTAGCCTTTCCCTGATATCAACTATCCCATAATCCTTCTTATGTTTTCTGGGAGGAACGGCTATTTCCATATGTTTGTTGGATTGCCCCCTAATTACCTCTTCAGTTGTTCCATCTTTCTTATGTTCCTTGTTAACATTAATTTCTTGCACCCGGCTGTTACTAATGGTATTGATGTTCACTTCAACCTTGTCATGCGGCTTGCTAATTTTAGATGTAGTCATTGGCCTATTCAATTTATTAACGATCAGAGTGTTTTCATCTCCCTCTTTCTTGTACACTGTTGCATTACTAATACTTTTTTCATTTGATACTTTAATTTCACTAGACTTTGAAATATTAATGTAATTGTTTCCGGTTCCTATGGGTTCAATTTTCTCCAGGAGCTCTGTAGAAAGATTGCTTTGTACATAAAGATGGCTAGCTAATTTGGAAGTTTCTCTATCGTTTTTGCCCTTGTGTAACAGATCAATGGAATTGTTCTTAATTTTCTTAGGCAAGAAAATCTCTATTTCTGGAGAGACTCTGGCATCGTTTTCTTTTACTCCAATTTTGATATCGCTATGATTTATTGACTTGTTATTATTAGCTATCTCAGAATGAATATCTTTCTCTTTCACCATGACTTGGTAGTTTTTATCTTCCTCATGGTCCTTATTACCAATAGTGCCAGCATGATGGAAGTCAACTTGATCAGGGAAATGATTACCACTTCCTTCTATTTCACCAGTAATATATCCAGTAGGAAATTCATTCCTTCTTTTATCTTCAAAAAATTCTGCAGGATGCTGATCCAGATCCCAGTTTCTAATGTTCCCATGTTGTCCAATCAAATTCTGATTGTTTTCAGGAGCTCTTTTCGGGCTGTCTTTTCCCATTTCACTTAATTTTTTTTCCTTATCATTTGTCACTTGTGCAATTTCAGTAAGACTGTCAATCACACCTCTGGATTCCGGAATAGGATCACGAATAGGATTGGAAATGTGCACATTGTCTTCCTTCTAAATTGCATTTCCCCAAAAAAGTAAAAAAAAAAGCCTGGTTATTTTGGCAAGAGCATGTCATTATTTGGCTGAATGTTAACAGTGAACAAAGACGTTATTAATCATTAAGGCTAAGATAAAGTATAAAGAACAGAGTTCTGAAATTACTACTTCTAGTTATTTCCAGAGAAATAGTTCAACCTGGATATAAATGAATGAATGAATGAATGAATGAATGAATGAATGAATGAATGAATGAATGAATACTCTAAATGGCAATACCATTGCCAGGGTGTGGTGTTTCTGTGTTTCCTTCCTTTTTGCTTCCAAATACTCTAAAACTAACAATTGTTTTGGTCCAGAATCTAACTCTAGAACCCTCCGGGCCATTGCGCAAAAACAAAAATATGTTCAAACTTTTCAGGGCTACTGTATTGTGAATTAAAAGCTATTCATTTCAATTTCTCATACTTCTAATTTCTTCTCTAGCTTGCTAATTGTCTGTGTAGAGAAGAATGGTTATACATCAGTTTCTTTTGTTGGAAAATGTTGGTTTAGGCATGTGAATCTCTGGCCTGCAGGCTAAATATGGATTCTGATAGTAACCCATTCAGTCTGCCAAAATCTGATAAGCTGCTTTCCTGCTCTCTCTATACCAGAAAATCAGGAACTTGATCACGAACTGTAATGGTATGTGAAAATCACTTTGGGAGACTTGGCAAACAGATGCTGCCTGGTGAGTGGTCAGATAAGTGGGAGCATAGCTCAAAGCTGCACAGTGGGCAGAAAAGGGACTCTCAGGAGACCCTCTCTAAGTTCTCAGACAGTAAAGATGATGGTGAGGAATTGTAACAGAATAACAGAGTTGGAAGGGACCTTGGAGGTCTTCTAGTCCAACCCCCTGCTCAGGCAGAAAACCCTATACCATTTCAGACAAATGGCTGTCCAGTCTCTTCTTAAAAACTTCCAGTGTTAGAACATTCACCACTTTTGGAGGCAGGTTGTTCCACTGATTAATTGTTCTAACTGTCAGGAAATTTCTCCTTAGTTCTAGGTTGCTTCTCTCCTTGATTAGTTTCCATCCATTGCTTCTTGTTCTGCCTTCAGGTACTTTGGAGAATAGCTTGACTCCCTCTTCTTTTGGCAACCCCTGGGATATGGGAACACTGCTATCATGTCACTACTCGTCCTTCTCTTCATTAGACTAGACATTCCCAATTCCAGCAACCATTTTTTATATGTTTTAGCCTCCAGTCTCCTGATCATCTTTGTTGCTCTTCCCTGTACACTTTCTAGAGTCTCAACATCTTTTTTACACCATGGTGACCAAAACTGGATGTGTGGCCTTACCAAGGCATTGTAAAGTGGTATTAACACTTCATGTGATCTTGATTCTATCCCTCTGTTAATGCAGCCTAGCACTGTGTTGGCTTTTTTGGCATCTGCAGCACACGGCTGGCTCATATTTGCACTTTCAGACTTCCAAGATTCTGTTAATGAAGCTTTGCAATAAAGTAGAATTATAGGTCATCTAGTTATGTTTCCTGTCTGATCTATCTGGGAAGGCTGTCATCAGACTGAAAATTCCTTAGGCAGCATCTCTTTGCCCAGTTCTCCCAGTCTCCCAAGGCCATTCCCACACATTATAGCAATGGATAATAGCTTTTTTCCACCCCTGACCCCCAAGCTCCCAAGAGACTTTTTTTAAAAAAAATCCTGAATGCAACATAGGGATGTGATGGCAGTGGGAAGCACTGCTGGGAAGTAAAAACATTACCTACCCTTATTAAATTAGGTAAGCCTTTAAAAAAAATCATCTCTCTGCGGGAGTCAGCTTTTAAAATATTTTCCCTGCGATATTTTAAACTTTAGAAGCAACTATTGCTACCTTGTCATTCAAGCCTGCTACAGGTGAATATACTTTACAGGCAGTAAATGTAGCAACTCCTGTACATAGAAATTCTTGAATGAAATTATACAGCCTTGGCATAAACATAATGATAAAGATGGAGACAAAGAAAAAGTGCATAAATAAAAATATTATATTACCTTAATCTGTGTTTGATTGTTTGGCTTTGAAGAGGAATACATATAATTGAATATGTAAAACCCATGCTTGGAATGACGGCTTTTGACTGTTATCTGGGGACAAGAGAAATCAAGCATTAGAAGCAATTTTTTTTCAGCTTTTAAGCATAGAAGAGATCAACCGTGCAATGCCGTACAATACTTTGGACTAGAAAGCATCAAGTCACTTTTCCTTGCCTGGATGTCTATTTATTTCAGCTTTGGGAAGGAGAAAAATAAAACAGAAATCAAAGATATCAATTGTGTTGTCGTCAGTACTGATCACAGATAAGCACATTCAACACAAAGATAGTAGTTTTTACTATTTATTCATGAATTTAACTTTTCTCTGATTTTTCCTGAAATTATTAGAACCACTAGAGGGCATACGTCATCCTTTTTTTTCCTTCCCAGACTTGGTTTTGTTATTTTAGAAATTTGTAAAAGAGTGGGGGCACCAATATATATATATATATATATATATATATATATTAATGCTTAAATTTCAGGAGGTTATCAAATCTGACAAGATAATTAGTGAACTGGATTAAAATAATCTCAGATTTTAGGAAAGAATACAAAGTAAACATTACAAGTAGGCCCTGACCTATGGCCACAACTGAGCCCTAAATTTCAGTTGTTAAGTGAGACCTTTGTTAAGTGAGTTTTGCTCCATTTTACTACATTTCTTGCCACAGTTGTTAAGTGAATCACTGCAGTTGATAAGTTAGTAACCCAGTTGTTAAGTGAATCTGGCTTCCCCATTGACTTTGCTTATCAGAAGGTTGCAAAAGCTGATCAAGTGACTCTGGGACACAGCGACGGTCATAAATGTGAGCCAGTTGCCAAGCATCTGAATTTTGATCACTTGATCATGGAGATGCTGCAAAGGTTATAACTGTGAAAAACAGTCATGTCACTTTTTTCATTGCTGTTGTAACTTTGAACAGTCACTAAGGAACGATTGTAAGTCGAGGACTACCTGTACTGCTTTTTTTTATTATATCCTCATGGTTTCATTAAAATAAATGAATGTTTTAAAATCCAAGAAACTTGCAAATAAATACGCAATGCATTGTTAGAACCACTTGAAATGGTTGAAATAAATCTTGAACTCTTCAACATTCCAGCTGCCAGAGTAGCAAAACTGTTTCTTCATTGGAGAAGACTTGGCCATCACTTTCTCCATCAGTGAAAATCTATTCTCATTGAGATAACTCAGAAGAGATACACACATGACTCCATCGTGATGTGGTAGCACAGTGGTTAGAATGCACCATTGCAGGCTAACTCTGCTCACTGCCAGGAGTTCGATCCTAACCGTCTCAAGGTTGACTCAGCTTTCCATCCTTCTGAGGTCGGTAAAATTTCCAGATTGTTGGGGGCAAATATGTTGACTCTGTAAACTGCTTAGAGAGGGCTGTAAAGTGTAAGTGCTGTTGCCAAGTGCCATTCACATGGAATTCGCTTAACAAATGCATTGAGTGAATTAGCCTTTAATGAACTGAGATTCAGAAACTGGGACAAAGTGTTGAAATGTATATATTTCTTTCTCCCTTGTTTGTTTGTACAGACTGGTGCAGTTGTATGGAAGTTACATCAGAGCCTCCAAAAGCTACTTTTGACTCTGTCCTGAAGTCACGGCTGCTGCAACACCCCTGTGGATGTTCACCCTTATGACCTACTGCAACAATGCTGCAGTGCCCCTCCCCATCTCCTGCCCCATCCCCCTCTACTGGGTCTCCACAGGCATTAGACCTGTTTTCCATTCCACTAGGCTCCACACCCTCCTCTTCACTTAATTTTCATAGATCTCTGAATCTCTGAGGGAGGGGAAAACCTGCGGGGAGCCAATGTGGGGAAAAGGAGGGCCAAGGGCTATGGCAGTGATGGCGAACCTTTTAGAGACCGAGTGCCCAAAGTGCAACTCAAAACCCACTTATTTATCGCAAAGTGCCAGGGGCCCATCAGCATTGTGGTGTCCTCGGGGGAGTACGCAAAAACCAGGGGCGCAAAAACGGCCACTGCCATGCCGCGGGGTGCAGATACAAGGCACTGCACCAAGCAAGAATGGGGCAGGGCTAGTGAGTATCACGCAGGCACTAGCCCCGCCTCATTTGCAGCGCATGCATACTCGCGGCCCCGTGTGCGCACACGCACATGTAAAATGCTTCCCCCTCCCTTTTCTTCCAGTCTGCCAATCGACAATGGTTGGTGACCTCTGCTCTACCACCTCTACTCGAGCTTGCTAGGCCACTTCGCCTCCTTTATGCTGGGTGGGGCTCCTGCTCCGGGTGGTGGCTGATGGACCTGCTGCTGGTGGCAGCACATGTGCCAGCAGAGAAGGCTCTGAGTGCCGCCTCTGGCACGTATGCCATAGGTTCGCCACCACTGGGTTATGGGGACCCCCAAGGGAAAGGAAGGGAAGCATGGGATGTCTCAGAGGTTATGGGAGGCATTGGGAGGCCCAAGGTAGGTGGGCCTAGGCCTGAACTAGTCTCCAAGGGTCTCCCCCACCCCGATGCACCCTCTGCTCTGTTTAACAATCCATATGGTCATTTAACAATTCCATCAGGGAGAGCAAGGAGTGGGGCTCATTAAGTGAGGCCATGTAACGGCTATCAATTCTTGCTACCGTAATGGGCAGCCTCCGTTTTGCTTGCATCAAGGACTACTTGCATTTCTTCATTACCAAGAAATAGAGGAAACTATATTCTTGTCACAGTGATTGTTAAAGTTACCTGATGTTCCCCAACACATCTCTGCTTTCCTTTTCTGTAATGGGTCTGAAGCTCCTGGAAGAAAAATGGAAGAGACCCAGGATGACAAATTGTTCATCATCAAAGTTAATCACTTCATCTCTTATGCTAAAGCTAAGGTGCACAAATTTTGGAGGGCAGAGATAATATGCTACAAAAGTTGGGTGTGACCAGGAGAAAAAAAAAATTGGACGGCGTCAGAATAAAAATAGAACTGGATTCAATTTCAAGGTAAATTAAGGAAACTTCCATTCTATACTTTTAGCATTCCATCAACCCTCACAAAACAATCTGAAGCCCCCTTGCAATCCTCTGAATGTCTATTTCAACTGCTGAACATGACATAGAGTGAACCTTTCAACCAAATTAATGCTACCGCTAATCAATTTAGGAGACTGCAAAGAATATTATTTAATCAATGTTTTGCTTCTAGCTATTGACAGTCTTGGAACAAGAAAAATCCCATTATATTAATCCCCCCTACCTCCAAAAAAGGAAATAAGAAAAAATTGCTTACACACACACACGCACACACACACACCATCTATATATGTTCAGTACATGCATCTGTCTGGTCATCTGCAAACAAACCAAATCTGAACTCTTATATAAGAACACAGGTTACACAAATGCTATCCTTCTTCATCCAGAAGCATCTTGCAAGCTGTGATATTGAAACTATTGAATCTAGCAGCTGGAAGGCAGAATAAGGAAATGGAAAAATGGCCAACTATAAGTTTATCATAGTCATAGTGAAGGTGTTGATCTAGGAATAGGGAGATCTAGGTGTAGTCTACTCTCATCTGTGGAAGCTTATGGAGTGACTCTGGGTCCTTTGTCCTCAGAGAGAAAAATAGGTCTGGCATTACACTCAGATATAAATGCATGCCAAATAAAAATGCTATAAAGATGCTACTATTGCTGCAACACTGCCAGTTTTTTTCTGGGTTTTAAACTACTACAGAGCTAGAAATAAGTCATTTTTGGCATTCCAAACCAGTCAAAATTAAGAGGTTGGTCAGGTCCGGACCCGCTTCTGAACTCTTCAAGGCTCCTTTGTAAAAATACCCTACATTTAAGTATTAAATTCTGTTCATATGTCTATTTTATATGAATTTAATAATTATAGTCTCTAGTTACAGCCTGGCAGAAAATTTGGAGAGCGAGAGAGCGAGAGCAGGGTAATGTAGTGGCTAAGGTGTTATGGTCTGGATTAGTACTTTGTCTGGGTGATTTAGGGCTTGTCATTTTCTGCCAATTGTAGACTGGGAACACATCTGTCTACCAACCTGACTAGGCTGAGCCCAAGGATGGGATCAAATGTATCATCAATTTAGAGTTTCTATGCCCCATAAGAGAACTAAGTTCACCCCCCCCCCTTGAAGTCCGTTGATTCTTATCTGGCACCAATCTGCCTTGAATGTTAGTAGTTTAGATTCTTGTGTATAGATAGCATGAAATAAACTTGTAATACTTTTGAACTCTATCCTGGTTCCTGTTTTTTTGCACCTGACACAACCTACATTTGACCAGCATGATAGATTAAAGCCCATAACTCTTAATGAAGAGGCCTTCATCCTGTAATGGCTTGATTTTGGCTGAACCACATGTTCTGAAAAAGAGAATCCAAAGGACACATTTGCAAATCAGATGTCTCTTTTTCTCCTTTTTTTTTTTTTGAGAAGGCTTCTCCTTTTTTTTGCATGCTGACATAGTTTTCCTGTTAATATTCTTGGTTCAAAGAAGGGATGGAGAATTGCCCCCAACCATCATCTGTCTGATCACTACCGATATGCAAGATTCTGGGTATTTCCCTCACATGTCCTCATCATTGCACAAATATTACTTCAGCCTTGTATCAGCCTTGAATGTCCTTCAGATAACATTACAGCTGGACCATTGACCTCTTTTAATCAATGGACACTTGACCTCTTTTAATCAATGGACACTTACAACGGAAGTTATCCTAGATGGACACAGAAATCTTAGCTCATATACATAACAGAGTTTGCAGGATAAATCTAAAGAAGTCTATTGGATATAAACCAGACACATTCTTCACAAGTATGCTTAGCACTGAAGCTTAAAATTACATATACTTACTGACTGAGCCCAAGCGAGGCTACAGAAGCAAAGATACAGCAGGACAGTCTTCATGTTAAGAAATCTCTAAGGATAAAGAAAAATAACAAAGTACTGTTTAGCGTTTCGTGTTAGCTAGCTAGCTAGCTAGATCCAGGGTGTTTTCATTTTTCTATTTAAGTATCAGTAGCATGCAATTTCTTCTTTTGTTAAACTAATTCAACAAGGCAAGTGAATCCACATATAAACAGAATTAGTTTGCAAGATAAGGAATCCAATTCTACATGTATTCATTGATTTCTTGCATCTTCAAGTGACTTTTTTCCTTCCAACGTTTAACCTGTGCATGGTAAGATAAGTGGAGAATCCATGGCTATCTAAAGAGCATCTGATATTTTCCATAACTACCGGTAAGTGGGGATTTGACACATACATCCCTGTCTCCAATTATTGGGTTCACAGCAGCATATTAAATTGTAATTCTTCATATGGACATACTGTAACTGTTTCACATCACAAAAATTGCTGTAAATTAGATGTTTGTCCTATGGTTTGTTTTATGTCGGATACCATTCTATTTGTACTCCATGGGTTGGATTCAGATGATCAGGGCAATTGTATGCATTGGCTACTTAGGTAAGCACACACAAAATTGCTTAAGGTATATAACTCATCAATATTTGACAGAAATATTTGTCTATTTTAGGACCAAGCAGTCTGATATCTTCCAAAACCCACTGAATTTCAATATCCTTCCATGTCAGCCAGCATAGCTAACAGGGGGAGTTATAATCATACATGTCAAGACATGCTGGCCTTCCCCTGCTTTAGATTATTTAAATTCACAAAATTGCCCAATTGCAATTGCATAGATCAATAATAAATAATAAACGCTAAAAGTGCATAACTGATCCCTTTCATAACATTTATATATATATAACTTTTATGTTTTTATGTCTTACTTGTACGCTGCCCAGGATTGTTCTGTTTCTAAATGTGATAAACAAACAAATACACAAATA
This sequence comes from Protobothrops mucrosquamatus, assembly GCF_001527695.2. Classification (NCBI taxonomy): domain Eukaryota; kingdom Metazoa; phylum Chordata; class Lepidosauria; order Squamata; family Viperidae; genus Protobothrops; species Protobothrops mucrosquamatus. The sequence continues at coordinate 128,257 of NW_015387147.1, forward strand.
AATCACCCACTTGAATTACTTGATTGAGTTGGGTGACTATGGAAATTGAATAAATAATAAAATAAATAAGTAAATAAAATTGCAGAGTTGTTGAAGAAAATAATTATTCAGACTGCAGTCCTATACATACTAATTTGGTAATAAAGATTTCTCACACTAGTAGGAGTTTGTTTTAGTATTCCCTTTAAGGATTGAATTCCTAATCTCATAAAACCTGCCCACATTAAGCTTCATCCACTAACAGCTTGAACATATCTTAGCAAAACAACATTTTAAGTTAATGAAAATCTAAAATATTCACTAACAGCTTGAACATATCTTAGCAAAACAACATTTTAAGTTAATGAAAATCTAAAATTCACAAACCCTCCAATATAAATCATACCAACAACAAAATAAACACTTAGATTCATTATACCATCAGATAGTTGAAAGCATTTTCTCAAACCCCAAATACAACAATGAACAAATACAACAAATGATCTATGAAATGTTGATAGAAGTTTATTGACATTTATATAATACTATAAAGAGTAACATATTTGCCCAGATTCTATTTATCCTTCTATTAACCTTGCATGCACTATTCACAGAAAAATGTTTGGATGCAACTTGCCTGAACATATTCCTTATGCTTTGGAGTTCAAATCCCTTCATTTTTAATAAACATAATTAATAGCAGCTTGGACTTGATGATAATTATAGTCCAATGCATGGTTGTGTTAAGAGGAAGGTTATGATCCCAACAGTGAACTGACATTGTTCTAAAGGCAATTCAGCTCCTTCTAGTAAAATATCCATTTAATCAATCTGAGTACTTTAATCAAGTTAATCCCTAGTTCAAGTTCCTTTTAATCAGCATTAATCAGATGCAGAAAGACAGATTGCGCTTAGCCTAATCAGAGGAGAAACAGCTTTTTGTAGGACAGAAGGAACAAAAGATGTTACCTCCTGTTTCTGAAGACCAGGTACCTCCAGCAGTTGTTTGCAGTTGTTCGCACACCTTGTTGAAGTTTAAATTATAAAAGCAAGGCTCAATCTGGCTACTTTTAGCACTTACCCACAGATAACTGGGGGAGGGTCAATTTTAACCTAAAAAAGGTTTTGTGGTGGAAGACAACCACCTAATGTTCCATCTGGTTGAATAAACAAAAGGTAGGTTATAAATATCTATTGTACAGCTTGAGAGGCTTTATTTTTTAGGAATGGCAATTGGGGTAGAATTTAATATAATAGCAGAGCTATGTCTAAAAGGAGAGAGAGGGATGCCACTAAAAATGGTAGGCCTGCATCATGATTTTGGTCACTTTCTTTCAGCCCAACTCATCTCAAAGGGTTGTTGTTGGGACATTAGATCTTGAGTTATTTAGAAAAAAAATAATAAAGGCAGGATAATAATAAATAAATAAAAAGTCTTTGTGTAACAACGAAATATATTGACTGATGCATGTTTCTTTCTTCCCGTCTCATCTCTCTTGCTGGATGCAGAAAAAGCAGTTGTTGCTGTAAGATGTAGAAGAGGGGTCTTCAAACTTGGCCCTTTTATGACTTGTGGACTTCAACTCCCAGAATTCCTCAGCCAGGCACACCTGGCTGAGGAATTATGGGAGTTGAAGTCCACAAGTCATAAAAGGGCCAAGTTTGAAGACCCCTGATGTATAATCAAGGAGATAAGTTCAACAATATCCACAGTGGAGAAAGGGTTGGTGAAGATGATGGAATTTGCAGAAATGGCTAAATTAACTTCTTTGTTTAGAGAAAAAGCAATATCTACATGGCTGGCTGGAAACCCCTTATAAACCCCATAAAAAAAGGGAAAGGGAGATTTGTGATTTCAATGATTGCAAAAACAAAACAAAACAGGATAAGAGAAAAGAGTGAGCTTTCTTTTGTAACCATAGAGTAAGAAATAATTCTGTAATTGCAACTGTAATTATATTCACTGCAAAGGAAATCAGAAGCTTCTTTCTGTTTTTTAAAAATGAGTTTTTCCACTTTTGTCTTTCTTTTTGTTTTCTCTGTTTTCTGCTTTTAGTTTTTATTACTTTGTGTTCATTTCTATGTTCTTTGTAAAAAAAAAATCCAATACACATTTATTTTAAAAGAGAGAGTCAAGGAGATGACTTTGAAGGAGATAGGCAAGAACTGTTACATAACCAAGAAGCTTCACTGGTTCTGGCAAGATGGTGGGGGCTATGGAGAGATTTCATGTAATCCTTGACTTATGACCACAATTGAGCCCCAAATTTCTATTGTTAAGAGAGACATTTGTTAAGTGAATTTTGCCCCATTTAACGACTTTTCTTGCCATAGTTGTTAAGTGAATCACTGTGGTTGTTAAATTAGTAGATGATTGTTAAGTGAATCTGGCGTCCCCATTGACTTTGCTTGTCAGAAGGTCGTACGAGGTGATCACATGATCCCAAGGCACTGCAAAGGTCACAAATATGAGTCAGCGGCCAAGTGTCTGAATTTTGATCACCTGACCATGGGGATGCTGCAATGGTCATAAGCATGAAAAACAGTCCTAAGTCCCTTTTTTCAGTGATGTTGTAACTTTGAATGGTCACTAAGTGAACTGTTGTAAGTTAAGGACTACCTGTAGTTCTGACAGGATCGAGGGGGGGGGGGTTTAGAAGAATCATATTTCTTTGCAGTCATCTGGTTTTAGTGCTCTCCCTGAGAGCTCTTGAAGCCACTTGGGGGTTTATCTATGCCAGGGGTCTTCAAACTTGGCCCTTTTATGACTTGTGGACTTCGACTCCCAGAATTCCTCAGCCAGGGACGCTGGCTGAGGAATTCTGGGAATCGAAGTCCACAAGTCATAAAAGGGCCAAGCTTGAAGACCCCTGATCTATGCCCTCTGGGTCACCTGAAACAGGGTGCAATCCATTGTGGTATCTTCTTGGAACTGTTGAAAGGACTGTGTTGTAGACAGGGGACAGGTGGTGTCTTATCCCTCCCCCTCTGTTGAGAGAGGGCTGCTCAATGATAACATAAGTGGCCCCTTTTAGCCCACTTTCATAAAAATAAAAATAAATGGCCTCTCATAAAATAGGCCATTTATGTTAATGCTGAACAGCCCTCTCTCAACAGAGGGGAAGGGATAAGACAGTCCTGTTGCCTTTTGAAAAAGCATCTTTGAGAGACTCAGGTAGGTTCTTCCTGATTTACTGGGCTGTAACTGA